>NC_083762.1:2250794-2263294 GCF_963514075.1 Conger conger | reverse complement strand
GAAAGGAAACGAGGATGGAGGACTCAAGGAATCGAGGAAATGTGTGTAAGGCAAATGGAGCACCCTCGCTATTTGAAGCCTCAGTTTAGAAACCACGTCTGCTACAGACGGGGCAGACGGGGAGAGGAGCGTACAGACAGGGCAGACGGGGACAGGAGCATCCCCGGGTTGATCATTCAAACATCACAAGAGCCGGAAAAAACACTTCAGAAAGGATGTGCTGATGTTTCATCACGGGTCCTCCGGGAGCCTCCGAGCTCCTTCAAGAAGCATCTGACGGGTTGGGAGGCCCTCAGAGACGGCCCACCTCCGTCAGCGTCAGGGTCGGCTGAGGACGGGCGGGACACGTGATTGGCCATTGGCCCCAGGGCGGGGAGGAGTGGTGCATGATGGGAAGGCACCAGGCCCCACCCTGCCCATCGCACCTCAACGTCCCTGCAAGCCGCTCAGGTCTCTGCGCACTCATAATTATTATTTCTGTATATTTCCTCCGGTGCCTTCATCACAATGACTATAATCAGCGCCGTTAGTCACCGCCGTAACGTCGGGGGATGCGAGAGGAGGTTAAAGAGGAGTAATCAGCACCCTCTCCCCCCCCCCAGCTGTGATGTGACAGCGTTACGGAGACGCCGAGGTAATGGAGGAGAGACACGGGCCGGGGGACACGTCGTGAGAGGAACGAGGAACGGGAAATGAGAGCTGGAGACGTTAAAACCCCGCTTCAGATCGGCGCCCTCAGGGTCTGGGGCAGTTATGGAAGGAACTCGCTGTCACGCTAAACAGCGTGAAAACCCACAGCCGTGATAAAAACACAAACCAGTCCTCTCAGCCGCCGGCGGGATCGGCAGCACGGGGGAATGAAGGTCAGGGGACGCTGGGGCAACGTTCCCTCAGGGGCCCAGAGGCTAGGATGCTAGGATGACCCGGAAGGTTGTTGGTTCAAGCCCAGGCGTAGCCACAACACGATCAGCTGTTGACAAGGCCCTTAACCCCACGTTGCTCCAGGGCTTGTCCCCTGCTTAGTCTCATCAACTGTGAGTCGCTCTGGATAAAAGAGTCAGCTGAATAACACATTAGTAGACAAACGGAAATGTTAACTTTATGAATACAGAGCTCATCGCCTGCCTGGACTCCCTCACGTCCCTGAATTAGAATTCTTCCTGCATCCCCGTTAATCTCTCCCCTGAAATGATCTAAGTGCTCGTTCACGCTAACTGGGCTCGGGCTTAAGAGGCTCCATCCCGGCCCTGTAATGGAGGCTAATGCACCAGAGCAGGCTGCAGATGATATCGACTCAGGCATTAGAGAGGAGCTGTGTGCAGGAACCCTGCTGTGAGAGACCAGAACCGCCCAACGACTGGCTGGGCCACCCCCGACAGGCCGGTTCTGTCCTGGATCACCCTGAACAGGGCCGGTTCTGTCCTGGATCACTCCAGTTCTGTCCTGGATCACCCCCGACAGGCCGGTTCTGTCCTGGATCACCCCCGACAGGCTGGTTCTGTCCTGGATCACTCCAGTTCTGTCCTGGATCACCCCCGACAGGCTGGTTGTGTCCTGGATCACCCCCGACAGGCTGGTTCTGTCCTGGATCACTCCAGTTCTGTCCTGGATCACCCCCGACAGGCTGGTTCTGTCCTGGATCACCCCCGACAGGCCGGTTCTGTCCTGGATCACCCCCGACAGGCTGGTTCTGTCCTGGATCACCCCCGACAGGCCGGTTCTGTCCTGGATCACCCCGAACAGGCCGGTTCTGTCCTGGATCACCCCGAACAGGGCCGGTTCTGTCCTGGATCACTCCGGTTCTGTCCTGGATAACTGAACAGGCCGGTTCTGTCCTAGGTCACTCCGGTTCGGTCCTGGATCACCCCCGACAGGCCGGTTCTGTCCTGGATCACTCCGGTTCTGTCCTGGATCACTCCGGTTCTGTCCTGGATCACTCCGGTTCTGTCCTGGATAACTGAACAGGCCGGTTCTGTCCTGATACTCGAGGGTATCTGGACTGGAAGGATATCGATCCGTCTGGGTCATCGGATGCCAAGAATAGCATGTGCTACCAATCGGAGGACAGCAGCTGATAAGAGACCAATGAGCTCAGAGCCAGACACTGTGTGCAACCCTTAACCTCCCCCCCGGAACATCTGCACATGACAAAGAAGGTTCCGCCTGGGGAACAACAGAAGCTTAAGAGCCATAAAATCATGGTGCTGTAAAATCTTTTAAACAGCAAAATCAGCCAAGGGATTGAGCTAATTATACGCTCTAATTCTGTTTATGAGAGATTTTAACGTCACACCAACATTTTATCATAATAATTTAAATGCTATAATTATATGTTCACTTTCAGCGCACAAAGGTAATTAAGCATAATTGCATGCAATCAGGTCTAATTAAAAACACTGAGCTAGTGTGCGACTAACAATGTGCTGGATGATCTTAAATGATGTCGTTTATCAATTTTTTTTCTTATTGGTTGGAGGTTTTCGTTCAGGTTTTCAGCCGGAGCTGTTTTGGCCCCCTGGCCTCTCCTCAATCCTCCATATTATCTGCCGCTCGGCTGCAAAGCCTCTTGTCTGCAAAAATAAAATGAACTCAATTACTTTAAGAGATTACTTTAGGAGATTAGGGGGGGGGACGGGGCCTGGGTCTGTTCCCATTGGCAGATGCTCCCGTGGCCCGTCCAGATCCCGATCAGCAGCGTGTCGAGACTCCAGCCCTGAGCCTGACGTCCGGATTCACCGCGCCACTCGCCTCCCGATCGATAACGGCCATTTCATCTCCAGAATTCAGCCTGTTATCGCCTCCCGTCCTCTCAGCGATGAGCCATAACCCACGCCGTCCCGCGGTGTGCGTTTTATACCGATCAGTGTTCAGACTTTTCTTCTGTTAACGAGACTAAACACAGCCGTGGCTGGAGCTGTGTCATCCTGGGGGGGAAAAATAACCCCCCGAATGAAGAGAAATCTGTGATTGAGTGAAATATTTATGTGGGAAGGAAAGAGCCTTGTGTTCACTTCACTATGTTTGTCCCACATGCAATTCCACTTTGATGAATTCTGAAGCTATTACTCCCGGCACTCCGTATTTGATGATTGTTTTTGCTCATGCAGCCAGGGCAACGCCATAGACATACTTTCAGCAATGGATAATAAAGTTTACAATTCTATTCTATTCTCAGGTCACTATTATGTTCATTAGTACCACTCCATTCTGTTTTATGAATATGTGCACACACACACACACACACACACACGTACGCGTGCGTACACACACACAAACACACACACATGCACGTGCGTACACACACACACACACTCACACACACACACACACACACACACACTCACACACACACACACACACACACACACACACACGTACACGTGCGTACACACACACGAACACACACACATGCACGTGCGTACGCACACACACACACACACACACACACACACATACAAACACATATAATATGTAATGTATTGTGTATGTATTGTGGCTGTCTTGATTTGTGACCTGTGATTATGTTGTTTATTTTGTTTGCTGTACCACCATAATGTTCCCTTTTATCATGAAAATAAATGATGTTCTCCTCCACTCTTCCGTGAGCTGCCCGTGGCGGTGGTGGGCCTGCTTGTGTGCTCAGTGTTTCCCAGGGTGCACGTTCTGGGAGCTCCGGCACAACGTCAACATGAGCGATCGTCTGGAGGTCCGTGGTCCGTGCGCCCCCCGGCTCCCGCTCCAGCCTCCTGGGTCCCAGGCTGCCCCATGGACAGCGCTCATTACTGCCCCCGCCACAGTCTGTCCAAATAAATGACCTTTTCTCCCCCCCCACTCTACTGTTTACTGCGCCCACCAATCAGCATGTTTGGAGCCTTTCCAAGGACACGTGTGACTGTTTCCATGTCGATATTAAGGGCCCGATTGTTCTCCTGAGCGCGGGTCCCCCGGAGCGACAGCAAAAGGCCGTTACACTGCCGTCCCCAAAGCGCCCAGGGGGAGGCGCTCTGCTCCTCAGGGTGATCCGTGTGAGCAGGAGGGCGGTGTGTCCCGGAGATAAAGGAGCTCTGAGCCATTAAAGCTGTGAATGAGCATGACTGTGCGTCCATTCCACCCTGCACGCCTCTCCTCTCAAGGGAATGCAAAGACCGCGAGCCAATCAATAGCCTCTTCTGTACAAAGTTTACAATAAAAACGCGTTAATGGGATTGAGAGTAACTCGTAACGAGGGCTGAAGAATGGGTTTTACTCCCTCAGTCGTAAAAAACACTCTACGGTCAAACACACCTTTTACCTTCAAACATTCTACGGTCAAACACACCTTTTACCTCCAAACATTCTACGGTCAAACACACCTTTTACCTTCAAACATTCTACGGTCAAACACACCGTTTACCTTCAAACATTCTACGGTCAAACACACCGTTTACCTTCAAACATTCTACGGTCAAACACACCTTTTACCTCCAAACATTCTACGATTGAACACGTTTTACTGAAAATACTCAACGGTCAATCACCCTGCTCCTCAAAACCTCCTGCGCTCAAACACACCTCAGTGACCTTCACCGAGGGGCCTTTTCATGGGCTGTCCCAGACTCCAAAAAAACACTGCAGTGACAGACAAACAAAGGGCACTGCAGCAAGGGCAATATAAATGTGTGTGTGTGTGTGAGAGCGAGTGTGTGTTTGTCTGTGTGTGTGTGTGTGCGTGTGTCTGTATGTGTGTGTGTGTGTGTGCGTGTGTCTGTGTGTGTGTGTGTGTGTGTGTGTGAGAGAGAGTATGTGTGTCTGTATGTTTGTGTGAGAGTGTGTGTTTGTATGTATGTAGACCTCTCCCTTTTACAGAGGGACTGACGTTATAATCTCTGGCTGCTTCCGACATCTCTTTGCTGCTTCCTGAGCATGCGTGAGCTCTGAGAATTCAACTTGGCAGTGCACTCCTGCTAGACAAACAAGCAATCCTCTTTAGGATAAAACCAAAATGATTATAGCTGCCCAAATAATTGAATTACATCTCAGAACTCACCCATTACATTACATTATATTATTGGCATTTGGCAGACGCTTTTATCCAGAGTGCCATACAGTTGATTAGACTAAGCAGGAGACAATCCTCCCCTGGAGCAATGCAGGGTTAGGGGCCTTGCTGAGGGGCCCAATGGCTGTGCAGATCTTATTGTGGCTAAGCTGGGATTCGAACCACCAACCTTGCGTGTCCCAGTCATGCACCTTAACCGCTATGCTACAGACTGCCCCTCACCTCCACTAGCAATATTAAATATCTGGGTATGAATACTTCCACCAAGCTATCAGAGTTGTTCCACCTCAATTACATTCCATTAATAAATACAATTGAAGATGATTTAAACCGTTGGCAGACACAAATAATCTCTGCTTGCAGACACCATCACTGAAGATAGAATCCAGCAGCATCATGGAGCCCCAGCCTGGCACCCACACACGGGGCTGAACCTCAGGGTGAGCGAGGTAGTGTCACTCCCCTGCAGGGTCCCCCTGTCTCAGAAGCTCCGCCCTCACATCATACCCACAATGCCCCTCTGCTACCAGTATCTAGCAGCGACAATCTAGCAGGGACTGAGTGACACACAATCAAACACAACCAGGTCCTGCATGGGAAACCCTGCACAGAGAGCAGAGGAGAGAGAGAGATATGTGACATAAACTGATATATTCCACCAGGCAGGGAGAGAGAGAGGGAGGGAGAAGGAGAGAGAGAGAGAAAAAGAGAGAAGAACACAATAGATTGTGTTATTGCACTCTTGGGGGGCTTCCTGTGATCCCAAGGAACCCATGATGTCACAATAGAAGATGGAATCACTACTGTGATGTAGGGCTCGTAGGGGGCGTTCCCATTGGCTGCTGCCTGGATAGAACTGCCGAGTACAACCACCAACCAGGGCAGGATGCCCCATGAGGTTACCACAAAAAACCCCTCCCCGGCAACAGCCTCACGGTAACCACAGCAACCCCTCCCCGGCAACAGACACCATCATTCCAGCTGCTGATGAGAAGTTTGGGGGGGGGGGGGGGGGGGGCACAAGGCCATGAGGCCGATCAGCCCCCCAACCCCTGGCCCCGGCCTTATTACAGAGCTCAGAGCCCCACCCCCCAACCCCCCCACCCCAAGGCCATGTCAGCACCACTGCCAGACCAGAGCATCACTTCACATCTGCTGAATTACACAATCAAACAAAGAGATCTGAGCCTCTCTGTGCTCCGCAAATGACTACAGCAGGGAGGGGGGGTCACGAGGGACGTGTGGAACTCCACACCAGACGGCTTTGATCACCAGATCACCCCCAGCCCCCTCCCCCGCCAAAAAACCCGGCAAAAACACCTCATTAGTGTTCATAGGGAAGTCCCTCACACACACACACACACACACACACACTCACATAAATACAGGGGATACTTTGTTTGAGAGACAGACATTGTGGTGCTCCTGTGTGTGTGTGTGTGTGTGATTTTGTGGTGCAGAATTTAGGGGTACACAGATCCTGTGTGTCAGTGTGTGTGTGATTTTGGGGTGCAGAGTTTAGGGGTACACAGGTCCTGTGTGTCTGTGTGTGTGTGATTTTGGGGTGCAGAGTTTAGGGGTACACAGGTCCTGTGTGTCTGTGTGTGTGTGATCTTGGGGTGCAGAGTTTAGGGGTACACAGGTCCTACCTTGGCAGGTGAAGCACTTGACGTGGAAGTGTGTGTTCTGCACGCGCACCACCTCTCCCTTACACACCGCCCGGCAGCGGAAGCACTGGATGGGGGCGGAGCCTCTCCCACCGTACGGGCTGCGCTGATAGGGTACTGCTGGAGACAAGGGGGCCGGCTGTTAGAGACCTGTATTATTAAATACAGTGCATACACACTCACATAATGTACAACACACACACACATATATACACATATACACACAATGTACAACACACACACACAGACACTATTATACACATATACACACAATGTACAACACACACACACAGACACTATTATACACACACTGTACTATATACACTACATAACACACATACTGTATATAACACATACCGCTCATTACAAACACACACTGGATATAAAACACACACACATACAAACAAATACTGTACACAACATCCCCCCCATTACACACACACACAGCATGTACTCTCACACACATGCACACATACTGTAAATACTACACACACAAATACCGATATAACACTCCTCAACAACACACATACACATAACCATATAACACGACAAACACACCCACCCACCCACATAACACAACTCACATACACACATAACCGTGTAGCATAACACACACAAATACACATAACACACAGACAAGCTCTCTGCTCCCTGAACCTGAACTTGCGCAGTGGTAATAAGACGCTGAAGATAACGGTGTCTTCGGAGACAGACGTACGCATACTGGCATTCCGGCATCCTGCCGCGAAATCGATCTGGCCTCCGACGCATCAATCACCACGTCAATTCAGCCGCGATGCCTTCCAGAACGTAATCATTCATCCCCTGGATCAATCAGCCCATCCCATCCAATCAATCAGCCCGTCCCATCCAATCAATCACCCACAACCCCATCCAATCAATCACCCACAACCCCATACGTCTCCAAATTACCTTCTGCCAGGAACGATCAAATAACAAATGATTATTATGATTCTATACCCTCCAACTCTGACATTCTAATTACGGTGTAATTATTCAATGCAATAACCAGCTACCATATCCTTGAGCTGTTTATGTATTTTCATTATGTAGACATTTTACACATTTTATTTTTTCAGGGACAGAGCGCATTACTCAACATTACTGTGAATGCAGCAGTATGAGCCAGCTGGCCTGTGTTCCCCGCAGTCCCTGGGAATGCAGGAAGGAGCCAATGGTCTAGTTATTTATGTTTCATAATCTCTGAAATTAATTTGGCAGATTGTCTCGTCCATGGAGGAAATATAAATCATACGTCAGAAAAGCGATGGGCACACAGTCTGTCAGCCTAATTACAATAATAAACAACCAATCCAATATTATTAATAATAATAATAATATCATATTTATGATGTGCTTTTCATTAAGTGAACAATCTCAAAGCGCTAGAAATGCAGAGAAAATATTATATGATCTTCCAGGTCAAAGCAGTATACAGTATGAGGATGAAGTCATCTCTGCGACCCCAGAACTACAGTACCCAGAAGCCTCGGCTCAGTGCTTTCCACTGCAACGTCACCCCTCTATGACATCACCGCCCTGGTGAATCAGATCAGTGTTTGTGAGTTCAGCTCAGTTAAACATGCTGCTCTGGGCCTCAGACGATCCGGCTGCCAGTGACCTGGAAAGATTCTGGTGACCCTGGCAAAGTCCTGCAGGCACAGAGACAAAAGGGGAAAACAGCTTTCTCCTGGGAATACAGGAACGGCCCGGAATTCCATCCGTTCGGAGGAATGTCAGCTGAGCTGGGTCACATGCCTGCTCTGAGGTCGTGACCTCTGGGTCATTCTGCGCGCCCTTTGACCTCACCCAGCCATGGCCCTCGTGAGTCACACAGATGCTGAACATCCCATAACTCCACCTGTTACCTGGGAAACAGAGAGGTTCTGGAACCTCCTCCCACAGAGACAGCACACACACACACACACACACACACCCATACATGCACACACACACACACACACACACACACACACCCATACATACCCATACATGCACACGCGCATACGCACACACACACCCATACATGCACACATACACACACACACATACACCCATACATGCACACACACACACACACACACACACACACACACACGCAAACCCCCATCTCTCTGACAGGAAAAAGGGCATCCCAGTAAATGGCTGTCCTGATGAAGAGCTTTCAGTGAGCATAAATCCCAACGAAGACCTTTCAGAAACCATAAACACTCAGATATTTAGTCTTCTAGCTGATTTTTCTATGTAGGTCATTCTGAGGAAAGAGATTTTACACAGCACTGGTGAACCAAATCACTGCTCAACTTCTGCTGGCCAGTCACATTCCTGGATACACAGGTGTTAATGTGTTCGGCTTGTCACTGTGTTGACGTGTTGGTGTGTTGATGTGTGTCATTGTGTTGGTGTGTTAATGTGTTCGGCTTGTCACTGTGTTGACGTGTTGGTGTGTTGATGTGTGTCATTGTGTTGGTGTGTTAATGTGTTCGGCTTGTCGTTGTGTTGAGGTGTTGGTGTGTTGTGTTGATGTGTGTCACTGTGTTGATGTGTTGTTGTGTTGATGTGTTGGTGTGTTGATGTGTTGATGTGTTGTTGTGTTGATGTGTTGTTGTGTTGACGTGTTGGTGTGTTGATGTGTCGTTGTGTTGAGGTGTTGGTGTGTTGATGTGTGTCACTGTGTTGTGTGGATGCTTGTCGTTGTGTTGATGTGTTGGTGTGTTGATGTGTGTCATTGTGTTGTTGTGTGGATGCTTGTGGTTGTGTTGGTGTGTTGTTGTGTTGATGTGTGTCATTGTGTTGTTGTGTGGATGCTGAAAACGGGAAGTGACCTGACCTTCCCTGTGAATGATTCTGATAACCACAGTGGACCAGCTTCCCCACACACCAGTGGACCAGCTTCCCCACACACCAGTGGACCAGCTTTCCCAACACACCAGTGGACCACCTTCCCCACACACCAGTGGACCAGCTTCCCCACACACCAGTGGACCAGCTTTCCCAACACACCAGTGGACCTCAGTGACATTATTCCCACACACCAGTGGACCTCAGTGACATTATTCCCACACACCAGTGGACCTCAGTGACATTACTCCCACACACCAGTGGACCTCAGTGACATTACTCCCGGGCAGTTACGGGATCGCCTCTGTGCAAACGATGTGCTGCTCTGCGGATCTACGAGTATTCCCCACTCTCATGCTCCACTGTTTTCCACACAATACTGGAATTCACACACACACGCACACGCACACACACACACACACGCACACGCACACGCACACGCACACACACACACACACGCACGCACGCACGCACGCACACACACGCACACGCACACGCACACGCACACGCACACACACACGCACACACACACGCACACACGCACACACGCACGCACACACACACACACACACACACACACACACGCACACGCACACACACACACACACGCACACGCACACACGCACGCACACACACACACAGACATGCGCACATACGCACACACACACACACACACACACACCCTCAGGGGTTAACACAATCTGCGGAGTTCTGCGATCAGCAGCTGTCTCTCTGAGGTTTGATTGATGTGCTCTAATCCTACACATCTCCTGACTTCCTGTCCTCTCATCCTACAGCTCCTGCTCTCCTCTGATAGGCTGCCTCTATGACATCACAGCTGGCACGGCTCCGTGTGAGAGGCTCAGTCACTCAGGGGACGGAGTGCTTGTTGTGTCTCTGTAATCCAATAAAAGCACAATCCTATAAAGATCTATCCTCACTCACACACACACACACGCATGCACACACACACACGCACGGTTTGTGCCAAAGCGCTGCTGTCCCATCTGGTCTCAGCGGGTAAAGAGCAGGTGAGGACATGACCATGGCAGAGTGGCACCAAGTTCCCATCATGCACCACTGCGGCACCAGCTTTTACCTGTCAGTCACTCCCAGTTACCTGGAAACGGATCGTTAAGAGGGAGAGTATTGGCATTCCCGTTCCCAGATCGCCTGACGGGAATTCTCTCAGTTTACGTTAATGACGGGAAGCGGTTCCCGACGGACATTAGAGGATTCAGCGCTGAACACACTTCCCAAGCACTCTGAACGGAAAGTGGGATCTACATCCGATTTGAACGAATGAGCACGGACGTGTCTTCTCTCCCCCACCACAGAGCGATAAATATAGCACTGTTCTCGCCCCCAGTTCAGCGTATGCAAACAGATCACAAAAGTCACAAAAACAGACCACAAAAGTCACAAAAACAGACCACAAAAGTCACAAAAACAGACCACAAAAGTCACAGAACAGACCACAAAAGTCACAGAACAGAGTGCAGAGCACACATGCAGAAGCGGCGCGCACTGAAGACCAGCGCCACGTTTTGGTTGAGCATGAGTCAGAAAAACAAAGCTCTCACTTAACCTCCCTCTCTCTCTCCACGGCTGTAATTACTCATGTCTGACAGGATCCCTGGTGAGGAGTAAAGGCAGCACCGTCCGCCTGACACAGAACGACACGGCAGGACAATGACACGGCGCTCTGAGTTAAACAAGAGCAGCAGCCCTGGGCCTCTCTGCGGGGGCTAATTTTACCCCGGGGGGGATTAGGGGCTCACAGGGAGTTAGGGGATTTGAGCTGACAGGTTTAGAGAGCAAACACCACCAGCACCCTCACACCTCTCTACAGCAGAACAGGCCTGTGGCAGGATAGGATACAGGACCTGCTTCTGCAGGATAGGATACAGGACCTGCTTCTGCAGGATAGGATACAGGACCTGCTTCTGCAGGATAGGATACAGGACCTGCTTCTGCAGGATAGGATACAGGACCTGCTTCTGATGACTGCAATAACTACGGCCTGAGGAGAGCCCACAACCTCACTCAATGAAACACAGAGCACTGAAAAGCTCCCAACCAATCAGGAACTGTGCACTGACAACCTCCCAACCAATCAGGAACTGTGCACTGACAAGCTCCCCACCAATCAGGAACTGTGCACTGACAAGCTCCCCACCAATCAGGAACAGTGCACACACACACACACACACATGCACCTGCACATACACCACACAAACCACACACACTCACACACACTCACACACACACATGCACCTGCACATACACCACACAAACCACACACACACACACACACACACACACACACACACACTCACTCACACACGCACGCAGAAGCAGTGGCTACCTTAGCGCTAATCCTGCAGCCCTGCCGCTCAGCTCCTCCGGGTCAGAGGCGATCTGCAGAGCCGAGCTCCTCTCACCGGGAGAGGGACGGAGAGCCACCGTGCCACAGCTTATGACTATTTCATATCCATCTCTCCAATAAAGTAAAGCGATGCGCAATCGAAAAAGCACAGCTGCGCTCAGCGCCGAGGTCAGGCTGGGCACTCACCCGGAACGTTCCGTTTCCAGGAATTAACTCAGAGGAGAACGCAGCCTTGTCTGGGAGTTCTCCCAACACCTCCCGCGTACAGCGCTCCTCCGGGTCCCACGGCTGTTTCCTCTACATCTCCAGTTGCTCTGCTGTGCGATTTGCTTCATGTCTTTACTCCTTTTCCCCAGTTAACTGTAACTATGTCTCAGCTCCAGACTCGTGACGTGCCCTGTAAGCTCACGAGAGCTCTGCCAAACATCTGGACCTGCAGTCTCCCGTGGAGGAGGAGACAGGTGCTGCCTTTACAGGTACACCACACACCTGTGCACACGAACCCAGCAGCTACACAAAGCATTTTACAATGAACGCCTCCCAT
>NC_083762.1:2243294-2245794 GCF_963514075.1 Conger conger | reverse complement strand
CTCTCTCTCTCCTCTCTCTCCTCACACTCCCTCTCTTCCTCTCCTCTCTCTCCTCACACTCCCTCTCCTCTCTCTCCTTTCTCTCCTCACACTCTCTCTCTCTCCTCTCCCTCCTCACACTCTCTCTCCTCTCCCTCCTCACACTCTCTCTCTCCTCTCTCTCCTCACACTCCGTCTCCTCCTCTCCTCTCTCTCTCCTCCTCTCCTTCCTCTCTCCTCTTTCCCCTCCTCTCCTCTCTCTCTCTCCTCTCCCTCCTCACACTCTCTCTCTCCTCTCTCTCCTCTCTCTCCTCACACTCCCTCTCCTCCTCTCCTCTCTCTCCTCACACTCCCTCTCCTCCTCTCCTCTCCCTCCTCACACTCCCTCTCCTCCTCTCCTCTCTCCTCACACTCTCTCTCTCCTCTCTCTCCTCTCTCTCCTCACACTCTCTCTCTCTCTCTCTCCTCTCTCTCCTCACACTCCCTCTCCTCCTCTCCTCACACTCCCTCTCCTCCTCTCCTCTCTAAACAGACAGCAGGCCCCCCCTCCCTGACCCTCCCCCCGCAGTGCTGTGAGTGTGGGGGAGGTGTGGGCGTGGGGCATGTTTATCACCTACCCACAACTCCCTGCCCCTCAGAACAGAGTGCTGCTGCAGGGTACCACAGTGTTTGGATTTACTTTTCTCTCTTTATTGCTCGCTCTCTCCATCTCTCACTCTCTCTTTCTCTCTCTCTATCTCTCGCTCTCTCTTTCTCTCTCTCCCTCTCTCACTTCCTGTTTCTACCAATAGTTCCTTCTCTCCCTTTCTCTCCCTCCCGCCTTAGAGCTCCCTCTCTCTGCATCTCTCCAGCTCTCTGTTGTTCTTTCTGAGGTGTAAACCTGGTGTTGTGGTGGCAGACAGCCAAAGCGAATGCTTTGAGCCAAAGACCTTACTCTGCACTCCCCCCCCGCCTCTCTCCTTCCCTCCCTCTCTCCTTCACACACACAAAGATTATGAAGAACAAACAGTTCACTATATAATAACCAAACACATCACTGCTGATGGGTCCACTCTGATATCAATAAATGACTGCAGTAAAAACAGACATGGGATCCAGACCACATAAGATTCCCAATTGGTGCACAATGATGATGTCATAGGTCACAACTGCCATTGCAGGATGACCCGGAAGTACTTTTTACAGCCAGCAAACCACTGGACTGGCACTGTACACCAAAAACACAGCACCTCACCTGAGCTGTTTACGAGTGTCATTCTAGGGTGAAAATACAGGCTAATGCAACATTACATCACTGACTGAGAGCCAGTTGGGTATATTCACCCAAGCTGTTTTTGCCATGATCCTCTGGACAATGCAACATGCACAACTGCCAAACTACAGCATCATACATCAGCTGCCTGTCAGTCACACTTTACACACAATGAAGGTCATGAACACTATTGATAATCTCTAGTCTGTGTGTGCCTGTGTGTGAGAGAATGTTTGTGTTCCACCCAATGAAGCAGTTAATTAAGGCACCATTAACACACCTGCAGCTGAAACCCAACCTACTGAAACAGTGAGATGGAAGAGAGAGAGTGAGAGAGAGGGGAGAGAGAGACAGAGAGAGAAGAGAGAGGGAGGGAAGAGAGACAGAGAGAGATGGGAGAGGGAGAGAGAGAGAGAAGGAAGAAATGGAGAGAGAGAGAGAGGAGAGAGAGAGGGAGAGAGAGAGAGAAGAGAGAGACAGAGAGAGACAGACAGAGAGAGAGGAGAGAGAGAGAAGAGAGAGACAGACAGAGAGAGAGAGGGGAGAGAGAGGGAAGAGAAAGACAGAGAGAGGGAGAGTGAGAGAGGAAGAGAGAGAGGGAGAGAGAGGGAGAGAGAGAGAGAGGTATGTACCTTTGAGGAGAACAGTGGAGAACAGCACACCAGACTCAGTGAGTGTGTAGCTGCTGGCAGTAGCCGCAGGGATGCGGTGTTCAATGGGCTGAGTGATTGCTGTGTGCGACCGGCTGTGTTTCATTCAGTCCCTCAGAGAGAGAGCACAGCAGGGCTGCTCAGGTCTGTGTGCCATTGATAATCCTGCTCTGTGGCCGATTGATCAGTCTGCTCTGTGGGCAGACCTGGATTCAAATGCCACAAATGCACACACACACACACTCACAGCCACACATGCACACTCACACTCACACTCACAGCCACACATGCACACACACTCACACTCACATACACACACTCACACTCACACACACACACTCACACTCACACACACACACACAGTGGGCGGAGCCTCGGCCCATCAGCTGAGCGCGGAATTCCGCCGCCGCCTCACAGCAGAATTCCGGACGTTTCCACGGTGATAATGGAGCTATTCAAAACCCGGAGCAACAGCAGCACATGCCGCGGCCTCACTGGAGGGTCAGGGGTCGACGTGCCAACAGCTCCAAATATGGCAACACAACAGGACAACAGAGAGAACAACAACAGCCCACTGAGACCGCGTGCCCACTGCCCGTGACAGGCCTGTGCACACTGT
>NC_083762.1:2233294-2238294 GCF_963514075.1 Conger conger | reverse complement strand
TTCATTAAACGCGATACTCATATTTGAGTATTCCAATTAACCTGCTGCTAATCTAGCCACATTATCCGAGAGGGTGTATCTGCACGAGTTACGGTCCTCCGTAAATCTCCATCATTCTCTTCGTCGCACTCGTTCAGCCTCCCCCCTGCCTCTCTCTCTCCACTTCCCTCAGTCTCTCACCAAGTGGGGCGATGCTTAACACACACCACAAAAAGACGCACGAAATAATGTACTTACCACTAGTACTCATGGTGCAAATATGCTCTCATCCAAATCTATAATATACTATATGGTCCTCTGGAAACGCAACGGTAATTCGTTGATTAAAACAAAAAAACTTGATAATTTATTTGCCAGCTTCAGTTAAATTACATGGTATATTCGATCATTTCACGTAAAAAAAGAAAAGAAAAAAAAGCTGTAATTGGGAAAGAAATTGGGCAGACAGCCCTCCCCCGCTCTAGAATAACGCGATTCTCGTCTGTCCGGACAAGGTGATGGACCTGGAATGGGATTGGGAACGCCGGGATGTTCCCTGAGTGAGGAAGCCGATTACAGGCAGCGCTCTTGTCGTGACAGCGCCGGCCGAGGATTGGACTAAATCCGCGATCGCAAAGGCGGTACAGCGCTGTTCAGTCACACTCCGTCTCCAGCTGTCTGTTTGCCGTTACCCGCTGGTAAGAAACGCGGTCGAATCTGCGCCGACGCGAGGCGCTGCCAGCGCGAGCCTGTCCCCCGGCCGAGCCCATCTTCGGAGCGACGTCAGAGGCGCACAGTTGGCACGCGAGCGGCTAACAGCGTCTAAACGCTCACTCCGCGTTTCTCTCTCTCTCTCTCTCTCCTACGGTCATGCCTCACTAAAGATGTCGTCATGGTCGTTCATTATTCATCATCCTCGTTGAATAAAATATGGAGAATCAATGCGTAAGAAACGCAAACCCTTTAAAAAAAATAGTTTAAGCAGAAATTGGATGAATACACTCTTATTGTAGTAATAATAATAATAATAATAATAATAATAAAAACGGAGTTAAACTTGCAGTGATGATGACAATGATGAAGATGATGGACATTAGGAATTGTACAGCTAGTGTTAGGAGGTTGTACGGAGCTTGGTCTGAAATCAAACTGAATTGCTTACTTTCTTACAAAACTTAGATTTAAGAAACCTTAGAACAGCGGTGTCCAATATTATTTAGAAATGGCTGGTGTGGGTACACGTTTTTTGTTTTAATCACAGCACCACGACACCTGATTCTATCTACCAAGGTCTTGATTGATTACGATGTGTTAATTAGTTAAATCGTGTGTAAAAGTGCGGGGCTACAACAAAAACCTGCGCACACTCCGGTCCTTTTGGAATACGATTGGACACCCGTGTCTTAGAAACACGTATTATCAGCAAATGGTATATGGCGACATCTGGTGGTCATAAAGAATTATCTTACGGTCAAAGAGCGATGGAAGGAGACTCAGAGAGAACAGGCCAAATTAACGTGCGCTCTGCAGGGCTGGAAAAACGACTCATTCAGATGTACCTGCTCCATGCCTTTTTAATTCTCAAGAAAATATTTTTTTCCCCATGTGGCAAACTGGGATAAGCCTGTGGAAATATAAAATTCAGACCACAGAAACGATAACAAATGCGTCAGGCAAATAAAAATGCAAATAGCTGTAACTGTGACGTATCGCCTCCTTCCAAGGCGCTTGACGCGCGTGCCGTTAGAGCCGTTCCCAAACTGTGCGCTGGAGCTGTGAGCGGCTCCCGTTGTAGGAACATTTGCTCCTGGGAATGTACTTGTGCTAACTGGAACAGTTTTATTAAGGTGCTCCTGTTTCTTTTCAGTTTGGGAGCACATGTGCTGGAAAAATGTTAACATTGGAAAACTTAAGAGAGCAGGGATAATCGAATCAGGCCCTTTCTCCACTAATTGTTTTAACTAAACAATTAGTGCTGCTGATTGGCCAGACTGTCTTCACACCTGACTCCCAGGTAAAGGGAGGGTGAACACACCTGACTCCCAGGTAAAGGGAGGGTGGTCACACCGGACACCCAGGTAAAGGGAGGGTCCTAGAAAATTGGTTCCAGTTGCGACACCCAATGGCGGTTGACAGAGAAGGGGAGGGATAAACAGTGTTGTGGTTTGAAGGTGTTTGTTGCTGCTATTCCTCTCTTGACCGTTAGAAGTCCGAAATTACCCATTACCAACCCTGTCCCCAGAGCCCAATGGTCAGCTCTCTGTGCGAACATTTAGCAACGTCATTCGATAATAATGCCAAAACATACGTCATGTCACTTGGGAAATCGTTTCACAAAGAGCTGGGAAAAATAGCACTTTGACTCGAAATAATGCATATACTACCAACATTTTATTTTGTTACTTGCAATCAGTATGGAACACAAATCGAAAGCTCCAAGATGATATTAAAAGCTCTAGGCTACCTTAGGAACCACAGAACTACCACAGAGATCAGGGTCCTTCTGCGTTTAAACTAACTGAGCGCATTCACGACGCATAACGACACTGATCCTTTGTGTTTGGTCCAATAACGCATATTTGAAACGGTCACTCGTTTGTGACTAGCTGGCATTCTTAGCGTATCCACAAAGAGCAGGCCAGTTAGTTAAGTCAATCGTTTTATGCAGCCGTGATTTAGGCCAGCTTATTGCAGTCCTTATTGCCTCACTTGGCGCCTGGTGGCATCTGGCCCATTCGGGGTCGAGTTCACTGGGAAAACCTGCGGAGTTACATGTTTTAGGGTCATCTGAAATCGCTTCCCGGTAAAGTAAGAAAAACGAACCGCGGAGAACAATTGTGCTTCGGCTCGCACAAAGAAGAGGCGACTGAAAAACAGGAAGTCGCTCTTCCTGATGGCGCCGCCCACGGGCACGCGCTCGAGGTGCCTGTCAGACTGATCGTCATCTTCCTCGGAGCTCTTCTTCAGCAGAACGCCCAGTTTGGTCGGCTGTGACCCCGTAATCAAACGACCCTTGAGCTTTTTTTCTTTTTCTTTCCTGCCCTTGTTCTAATGGCAGCCAACGAGACAATGGTTTGGCAGTCACTCTTGGACAGTTTCACTTTTGACTTAGCAGACATGATTAGAAAGCTTTACAGTTTAGCTTTTAACAATAGTATCCAATAACAAAGCTGGAAAAGTACTATAATGAAGTAAATGAAATACTTCTCTCAGCTGCAGTTTGAGTTCATATGCAGATAAAAAAAAATAAAATAAAAAATACAATGGCATACAGGTGTCAACTACAGTAGGCTACATTGCTATATGCTGAATGTTTACAATTTTCTGTTAAAAACCAGAAATTCCAAAACAAAAGCTTTGACAAAGCTGCACAGTAAAACAGTGTTCATTCAGTATGTGATTTAAAGAGAGTTGGTTTGACTGAACATTTTCCTGTGTGGCCTGTCTGTGCTTTTTCCCACAAAGCAATTCACATTTCTGAGTTATGGATTTCACTTTATTTGATTTTATATCTCATACACCTGTTTAATCCTTGTTTTGTTTGTTTTTAACACAATGTAATTTAATTACCAGCATATACACACTTATCTTTTGTTATCGCAGCCTTTGATGCTCATACAGTTTACGGTGGATCTGATAAGTGAAAATGTGCACCCTTAACATAATAAAACATTTGTGACAGTAACGTTTCCACCGCAGGGCTTTGTAGCCTTTTCCTCTTTTTGTTATCTTCCAGAGGCCCCATTGTGTCAACAACAGTGGGCGCTAACGTGCTAACAGTTGCCAAGCCACCGCCGTAATACAATTGAACAGGAAAGAAAAAACCATTACCTCATTATTTTTATTTTATGATGGAGGGCTTCAAGCATCAGATTCTGGACTGAGTAAAACCCACAAAGCAGAATTACTGAGTTAGCTGGATAACTGCACTGAGTAAAACCCACAACCCGTAATCCTGCTTTGTGGGTTTTACTCAGTGCAGTTATCCAGCTAACTCAGTAATCCTGCTTTTTGGCTTTTACTCAGCACAGTTATCCAGCTAACTCAGTATTCCTGCTCAGCGCAGTTATCCAGCTAACTCAGTAACCCTGGTCAGTGCAGTTATCCAGCTAACTCAGTAACCCTGCTCAGTGCAGTTATCCAGCTAACTCAGTAACCCTGCTCAGTGCAGTTATCCAGCTAACTCAGTAACCCTGCTCAGCGCAGTTATCCAGCTAACTCAGTATTCCTGCTCAGCGCAGTTATCCAGTTAGCTCAGTAACCCTGCTCAGTGCAGTTATCCAACTAACTCAGTTACCCTGCTTTGTGGAGCAGGCCCCAGGTCATTTCAGTCAATCAGGCACCCCGCCCTCTGCAGCTTTCTGTCTGTAATCGGTCCCGTCTGCGTCCCTGTCTGTCTGTGACGGTCAGGAGAGATTGTCCACAGAACGACCGATTAGACGGTCACACAGTTCGACCTTGCAGATATTCACGCTGGAAGCGGGTGTTTAGGCTAACAGCTGGCCTGGGCGTTGGGATATGCCATCTCTTCTCCAGTTGATATTTAACCCAGGAGGAAACAGCCAAGCCAGTGTGCGTATGACAAGAGGGACTTTGTGTTGTTTTCAGAGAAAGAGAGTGAGAGATGAGCAGAGAGGACAAACGCAGGGTTATGAGAACGCCGTAAACAGGTCAGTGACTCAAACGCTTCCTATAAATATGTAAGAATGCGCACGGGGGAGTAAGCGTGGATCGGGGAGTGGAACACGATCAGGTTTGACCGGTGTGAATTCCTCCAGCGATTGACAGGGTGACTCCGTGAGCCTGAGGTTGTAAATACTGAAGGAGGGACCTCTCTGGAATGTGACCGAGCGCTGCGTCGGACATGCGCTGCACCTCCGCTGGAAAACTTAATTACGCGCTAAATGATCCCGTTGTGCCGCCCCGAGAGGGAACAGGTCGGACCAGATTCCCAGCGCCGGCGTTGAGCCTGTAGTTAAGGAAACGGCCGACATTCCTTTCACTCTGACCTGTTTACGGAA
>NC_083762.1:2160794-2230794 GCF_963514075.1 Conger conger | reverse complement strand
ACACACTGAAGAAGGGCTCTCCCCAAAATATCCCTGTGGCATTACACTCTCAGAAAGAAAGTGTGTGTCACTGCACCACTGCACCTTGTGGCCCTTGACAGCAATATATAATTCATTTGTACCTTTATTTGTTAGGAAAACATACTAATTTGTACCAAAGGAGAACACTACTGTACTTTCAGGGTACATTTGGGAAATGTTCTCCTGGAAGAGCAGAAATGTACTTCCACTGTCACTGTACGTCTGAGAGTGAATTAAACTGCTGAATGATGTCACAAATGGTAAATGGCTGGCATTTATATAGCGCCTTTATCCAAAGCACTGTACAATTGATGCTTCTCATTCATCCATTCATACACACACTCACACACCAACGGCGATTGGCTGCCATGCAAGGCACCGACCAGCTCGTCAGGAGCATTTGGGGGTTAGGTGTCTTGCTCAGGGACACTTCGACACAGTCCGGGCGGGGGATCGAACCGGCAACCCTCCGACTGCCAGACGACTGCTCTTACTGAGCCACGTCACAGTGTGGTCTGCCAAGGCTACAGACGGTCTGTCTTGCTATCAGAGCCTGGCGATATCAGAGAGACTGTGAAGGATCTCCTGCTGATTCTATTTGCATTGACTTCACATTACAGTGTTTTTATTTCCTCCAATGCGGGCAGGTGCAGAACAGGGCTTTGTAGTAAACAACCTTTCGTTTAGTTCAGTCAGCCTTTCAAGTTTAACGCCAGAACTCTTACCCTCTCAGCCTATAGGCCAGCGGAGGATGGGAGTCCCCCTATAGCCAGGTTCCTCCCGAGATCGGGGAGTTTCCTCACCGCTGTTTGAGGCTTCCTACTAGGGACTCGTTTCCCTGATACGGTATTTTGGAGCTTAGGATATTTCCCCTTTTTTATTCCCGTCTGTTGTCCTGTTAAGCGCCTTTGGGACAGTCTGCTGTGAGAAACGCGACACGAATAAAACTGAATCGAATCGAGAAACCCCAGAGTCTCCTCACACCGGCACAATTTCACACACACATCAGACACTGGAGTGGAGACACACTTTCACACAGAGAGCGTCTCCAAGCTGTTTACTGCAGCGCTCTCTCGTGTGATAGGCTGAGATTTGATTACGAGCCGGCCGATTGGTGCTTGACGTAATCAGGACGAAGTGGGAGAGGTTTTCTCTCATGTGCTTCGTACAGCTGCTGCCCATCCATCCCATACCCTGCTCTGTCCTTGACTAGTCTGGTCTGTCAGGCTGGCCTGGATCGGCCGTGCTGTGACATCATCCATGGGCGAAACGCTAGCTTCTTATTGGCTACACAGAGATGAAAGCTCACTTCCTATTGGCTGCACAGAGATTAGAGCTCACGTCTTATTGGCCAGCCATCATAATAGGGCCCGCCCTTGTCCTCTCTCCCAGAACACCTGATCACAATGCACACACACAGGCATCGAACATCCGGACGGAAAGGTCCATTAGCAATCATTTGTGAAATGCAGGTAATGTGTATGACATCACTGCCAACACAACGGGGGCTAACGCCCTGTCTCTGTGTGCGGCTCCTCGACTGTTCAGTCATGAGTTCATGGACGGTAGTGCCTGGTGTGTGTGCTGAGAAGCACTGATGCACCTGCAATGTTACATTCCAGGAATATTGTGAGAACATTTTGTGTTACCATCAGGCAGTGTAAAATAGTCACTGCCTCTCCTGTAGTACAGTGTGGACTGTAGGGTGTAAAATAGTCACTGGCTCTCTTGTAGAGTTGTGTGCCAGTTTGGTCTTGTTATGCTGCATCATACCGTAGATATCCTGCATCCTAGTTCCACTGGAATTACTGGGCCCTCAAGGTCTTAACCCTTTACAGAGCTGCTGGTCAGGAGGGGCCACACCACCACAGGACCAGGGTCAGCTGCCTCCAAGCTAAACTAACCGGATACATTGCCCTGGGTCGTGGCAGACGTTCTGTGAACTGTTATTGTCCTGGGCCTGGGGGAAAATATAATAATATAATTTTCATAAGTACACCTGCCGGCCCTGCATCCGTGACAGACATGGAGGAGGAGTGTGCCTAGGAATAACGTAATGATATCATTTTCATAATTTCGTGGAGATGTGTGTCGCTGAATCGCAGCGCCACCCGCCCCGGGAGGGACCGTATTTACGCTGACCGTTAGCACGTTAGCACGTTAGCGATGCATTATCCATTCCTGCTGGCGTTGCACTCATCGAGAGGAGACCGCTCTTAATGGGACCCATTTAGCCTCGCTGCCAGGGTAATAGACTGTAGTCTCCCATCTTTCCGGCGGCTGGCTTCACCTCTTAAAGGGACAGCGCACCTGCTCGGGATCGCAATCTCTGCGATGCCCCAGTACCAGTCAACACGAAGCCAGGGGGCAATCGCCAATTTCTGTAGATATCTAAAGTATGCCGCTGTGCCAACACACACACAAACCCTCTGGCCCACTTAAAAATGGGCATAAAACCTCAAACTCATACATAGGCCCAGACACATACAAACAGACTATGTATGAATAAGCACATTGACACACTCTCCACAGCCACGCACACACACACACACACACACACACACACTCACTAGAACTAAATTGCGCGTACGTTCAGATGCGATATGTAAAACCTCTCAGGATGTGATCGATCCAGGAGCGGTCAGTGGCGGGTGGCGGGGGGGGGACGGAGAGGCAGGCGTCGGCCGTCCGAGTTCCCAGTTCCTCCAGCTCTACCTCTCCGTCCGGCATCCCGCCCGGAATTCTCCTCGGAATTCTGCCTGCCCACGGAACGCTGTCGCCCGGGCAACCACGGGAGCCGGGGGGATTCCCAGGGGGGAAGCATCCCTGATCCGTCAGGCACCGCGGGTCTCAAGCAGGGATTTTCGCTTCTGCTCCAGGGGGGCTCCTTGGGATTTTGTCACGGGTAAATGGTGTGAAAAGAATCGGGATTTGCGGGGAGGCTGTGCGGCGAGCTCGGAGCTGGCCGGCGTGACCCTGGCAGGACATCCTCGGCAGACACCGAAGAGCTTCTTCTGACGCATCTCCACGAACACGCAGAAACAGAGCCGCAAAACAGCCGCAGTCCGTGCAGCAGAAAGCAGATATTTAAGAGCACAGAAATGCCCAATGAGAGAGAGAGCGCAAACTGCAAAGTGCGAGACGTTCCAGAGCCGTGGAGCGAGGCGTTAGGACACGGAGCGTGAGGACGGAGACGGGGAGCGTGAGGTTCGACACACTGGGGCCCCTGTCACTCGGCGGCACTGACCGGCCCACACAAGAATGCCAACAATCGCGCACTCTGGGCTTTGTGCATTCAGACCCCGGACAGCGGAGGAGAGAGGGAGAGTGAGAGAGCGAGAGAGAGAGAGAGAGAGAGCTGTCTACAGACAGTGTGGCTTCCCAACAGAAGCCTGACATAGCTCCGGACACTGAAACCCCGGCTGGTATTTTTGGGGCGACTTTGACTCGGATAAAATGGCGTCGTGCTGCTCCGGAGTGTCTCTGAGAAGCTGCTTCCTGTCCTCAGGTTGGTCCTTGTCCTGGTCTCTGTAGGTCCTTGTCCTGGTCTCTGTAGGTCCTTGTCCTGGTCTCTGTAGGTCCTTGTCCTGGTCTCTGTAGGTCCTTGTCCTGGTCTCTGTAGGTCCTTCTCCTGGTCTCTGTAGGTCCTTGTCCTGGTCTCTGTAGGTCCTTGTCCTGGTCTCTGTAGGTCCTTGTCCTGGTCTCTGTAGGTCCTTGTCCTGGTCTCAGGTTGGTCCTTGTTCTGGTCTCAGGTTGGTCCTTGTCCTGGTTTCTGATTGGTCCTTGTCCTGGTCTCTGATTTGTCCTTGTCCTGGTCTCTGATTGGTCCTTGTCCTGGTTTCTGATTGGTCCTTGTCCTGGTCTCAGGTTGGTCCTTGTCCTGGTCTCTGTAGGTGCTTGTCCTGGTCTCTGTAGGTGCTTGTCCTGGTATCTGATTGGTCCTTGTCCTGGTCTCTGTAGATCTTGGCATGAGCAGGAAGAGTAACTTGCACAGGAACGCCGCTGCTTGTGTCCCGGTGCATTATGGGTAACGCGTTGGCTCGTGAAGGTAACGCACGCGACCAGGGCCCCTGCACGGAGCCCCAGGTGTCCTGCCCAGTGATGTCATCACTAACTCTGCTACCCCCCCCCACGTCCCCGGCTTTGTCAGTATTAAATCAGTGCCATTCCCCTCTCTGTGTGAAGCTTTGTGCTGGTCTGCGCTGTTCTGAGGAGGTTCCCTGGTGAATGACGACTCAGTTCAATCAAACGATCTTTTGATTTGCGTTGAGGCCTGGTGGTTATGCAACAGAGACGGGTAACAAGTCAGGATGTTAAAAAATATCTCGGAGGCTGATGCCAGAGATGCTCTTGGGTCCCATGCAAAACCCAAATTAGTGCCACATCAGGATCAGCACTGCCAACGTCATGTTGCTTGAGCTTCTGTGACGAACAGCCGTCCTGTTATTTCTATGTGATTTAAAAGCATGTTGTTGGGTCTTGTCAGGTGTTTGCATTGTGTGGCATTATTCCCTGTGTGTGCATGCTTGGCTTAGGTGTGTTTGGCTTGTGTTTTGCATGCTTCCCTTTGTGACGTTAGCTTGTGTGTGTGCGTGTGTGTGTGTGAGTGTGTGTGTGTGTGAGTGTGTGAGTGTGTGAGTGCGTGTGTGAGTGGCTTGTGTGTGGTTTTCTGTGTAACTGTGGAGTTTCACAAACTCCATCATAACTTTGTGTTGTTGGGTGACTTTGTGTCTTATGTCAGGCCCCCCTTTGTGAAGAGGATTTTGACCTGGGGGTTGTGTTCCTGGTTTAATAAAAGGTGGAGTTAATGGCAATAACCTGCTTTCTGCCCCTCAGACATACCCCCCGCTGAGCTAGACGCTCTCTGGAAAGACCCACCGTACACGTTGGCCGGAGCCAATGAGCTCTTCCCAGGAAATGACATCATGACCACAGATAAAGGTGGGAAAGACCTGGGACCAATCAGCTCTTGGTAACGCCTGTGTGAAGCGTGAATCTCGACTCACCGGCACACTGACACTAATGACAACATAACAGCGACACTGCATGAAACAGCGCTCTGCATCATAGGCCAAATCAGAAGATCTCGAGTTGCAGGAGCTAATAAGCACAGACACACTTATTGATGAGAAAGTTTCTATATTACTAAACTAGGAATTTTTTACACATTTACATATAAACTTTTCTTTACAGAATATCTACATATTTACTACTTTATTCTTTGATCACTAATTTAAATCACGATTTAATCTCAATATGAAAGTTTCAGTTTCAAACGAATTATTCTATTTATCTCTAATTTATTTTGATATCTAATTGAATCCAATTTGCATGAAATAAACTGAACTAGTATTCCTATTTTACTATTTTACTTAAGTTTGCTGTTTATTCAAAACTCAATCATACACCTTCAGTAAGATGAATTGACCTTTTAACCAAAAAGAAATCTTACCTCTGTTAACACTAAACAGTTCAAACAATTCAGTATACACAAAAACAATAAATCACTTTCAGTTTCTTTTTTTCTTTCCACAGTCTCTTCATTTTCTGAGTTTGTTCAAGGATACTAGATTTCCAGTGTGAAGATCTCATTGCACACGCATTGCTGTGTTATATCATGTTACATCATTTTGACATATTCTATTAGATATTTAGATAAAATCTGATAAGTTAGTCATGTTTGCAGTTCTACAGGTTAATGCACTTTAAACCTGGGTTACATCTTCTCTGGAAATGACCTCATGGCAGGGCAGGTGGCTTTGTGGGGGCCACAGCTGGCTGGGCCCCGTGTTTCGGGTGAAAGCTGCGGTTCTGCACTGAGCTCTGAGACCTGCCAGTGCTGTTCAGGGCTGCCCCATGAACGTGTTTGGGAGGGGCAGCTTGGCCATGCTGGTTGACCAGCTCATACCCAGCTAGACCAGTTTATGACCAGCTTGGCCATGCTGGTTGACCAGCTCATACCCAGCTAGACCAGTTTATGACCAGCTTGGCCATGCTGGTTGACCAGCTCATACCCAGCTAGACCAGTTTATGACCAGCTTGGCCATGCTGGTTGACCAGCTCATACCCAGCTAGACCAGTTTATGACCAGCTTTGCCATGCTGGTTGACCAGCTCATACCCAGCTAGACCAGTTTATGACCAGCTTTGCCATGCTGGTTGACCAGCTCATACCGAGCTAGACCAGTTTATGACCAGCTTGGCCATGCTGGTTGACCAGCTCATACCGAGCTAGACCAGTTTATGACCAGTTTATGACCAGCTTGGCCATGCTGGTTGACCAGCTCATACCGAGCTAGACCAGTTTATGACCAGTTTATGACCAGCTTTGCCATGCTGGTTGACCAGCTCATACCCAGCTAGACCAGTTTATGACCAGCTTTGCCATGCTGGTTGACCAGCTCATACCGAGCTAGACCAGTTTATGACCAGCTTGGCCATGCTGGTTGACCAGCTCATACCGAGCTAGACCAGTTTATGACCAGCTTTGCCATGCTGGTTGACCAGCTCATACCGAGCTAGACCAGTTTATGACCAGCTTTGCCATGCTGGTTGACCAGCTCATACTCAGCTAGACCAGTTTATGACCAGCTTTGCAATGCTGGTTGACCAGCTCATACCGAGCTAGACCAGTTTATGACCAGCTTTGCCATGCTGGTTGACCAGCTCATACCGAGCTAGACCAGTTTATGACCAGCTTTGCCATGCTGATTGACCAGCTCATACTCAGCTAGACCAGTTTATGACCAGCTTTGCCATGCTGGTTGACCAGCTCATACTCAGCTAGACCAGTTTATGACCAGCTTTGCCATGCTGGTTGACCAGCTCATACCGAGCTAGACCAGTTTATGACCAGCTTTGCCATGCTGGTTGACCAGCTCATACTCAGCTAGACCAGTTTATGACCAGCTTTGCAATGCTGGTTGACCAGCTCATACCGAGCTAGACCAGTTTATGACCAGCTTTGCCATGCTGGTTGACCAGCTCATACCGAGCTAGACCAGTTTATGACCAGCTTTGCCATGCTGGTTGACCAGCTCATACCGAGCTAGACCAGTTTATGACCAGCTTTGCCATGCTGGTTGACCAGCTCATACCGAGCTAGACCAGTTTATGACCAGCTTTGCCATGCTGGTTGACCAGCTCATACCGAGCTAGACCAGTTTATGACCAGCTTTGCCATGCTGGTTGACCAGCTCATACCGAGCTAGACCAGTTTATGACCAGCTTTGCCATGCTGGTTGACCAGCTCATACCCAGCTAGACCAGTTTATGACCAGCTTTGCCATGCTGGTTGACCAGCTCATACCCAGCTAGACCAGCTTTATGACCAGCTTTGCCATGCTGGTTGACCAGCTCATACCGAGCTAGACCAGTTTATGACCAGCTTTGCCATGCTGGTTGACCAGCTCATACCGAGCTAGACCAGCTTTATGACCAGCTTTGCCATGCTGGTTGACCAGCTCATACCGAGCTAGACCAGTTTATGACCAGCTTTGCCATGCTGGTTGACCAGCTCATACCGAGCTAGACCAGTTTATGACCAGTTTATGACCAGCTTTGCCATGCTGGTTGACCAGCTCATACCGAGCTAGACCAGTTTATGACCAGCTTTGCCATGCTGGTTGACCAGCTCATACCGAGCTAGACCAGTTTATGACCAGCTTTGCCATGCTGGTTGACCAGCTCATACCGAGCTAGACCAGTTTATGACCAGCTTTGCCATGCTCATTGGCTCACTCGCCCCCAGCTTGACCAGTATGATCAGCTGGTCAAGCTGGCAAAGGTGGATTTTTTACGCTTCAAGCCGTAAAATCACACTCATTTTAAGACAGAGCTCCGGCGTTAATGTTTGTGTCGCCAGCAGCTACAGAGGAAGCCCGAAGAACATCCTTCCTTTTCCATTCACAATCTGGGAAAGCCATTCCCGTTTTCCAGAGGATATTCCCCCTTCTGGACACGGGCTACTGTAGATATTTATAGACACCGCACCGTCTCCAGATCCTGTTTACTTACAGCCAGGAAACGGCATGCTCGCTAATACAATTCTCATGTCGTGTTTGGCGTAAACAGAACGTGACATCGCGAACACAGGTACGTCGGGGTAAGGATGTGCTTAGGGCTGGTCTGTGTTATGTATAGAATTTAAAGATCTGAGAAGCAGATAAGTCTGCTGACAGAAGAAATTGTGCCATTAGTTGCGTATGGTTTTATAGCACTGTGTGTGCCCTCAGGCGAGGTCAGGCATGCCGTGTGAAAAATACTACATTTCAAATAATTTTTTTAAACTGTAATGCACTTTGCTTAGTTACAACCCTCGAAAGAACATTTAGTCCTGTGTTGACATGTCACATTAACCTCAGCACATCACTTGCTTTTGAGCGGGGTGCACTACGACTACTCTCGTAACTTTAGGAGGCGTGCCAGAGAAGGAAAAAGCTTGGGAAACGCTGTTCTAGCATATTCTCTGCACAGTCTTTTCTCTGACTGGGGACTCTCTCCCCTGGCCTCTCATAAGCGGGACACACTGAAGTGGGTACATGGCAATCCTCCAGCTTTGACAGTACAATAAATTACATTATGATAACTCAGCAGTGGGCGGAAGTGTAGCACAGTGGTTGGTAAACTGGGCCTTCACCTCGAAGGTTGTGGGCGTGATTCCCGAGTGCCTGCTGCGGCTGAACCCTTGAGAAAGGAACTCGACCCGAACTGTTTCAGTGCATATCCAGCTGGACACATGGGATTGCATGTAAACACTGTAACCCAGGCCTGCTCAGCTCTGTTGCTGGAGATCTACCAACCTGTAGGTTTTTATTTTTCACCGCAAATTCGGCACACCTACTAATTAGTCGTTTTCAGAGATCTCTAACTGAGGTGTGCTTTATTAGGGTCGGAGTGAAAACCTACAGGATGGTAGATCTCCAGGAACAGGGTTGGGCAGCCCTGCTCTAGCTGTTGAATGAGGTGTGCTTTGTTAAGGTTGGAGTGGCAGCCCTGCACTACCACAATGAAATATGACTGTAAGCCCTGAAATAGTCCACACAATATGACAACATTGGTCTTGTTTTGGTTCAGGTGAGGACGACCAGCCCCAAGAGCAGGGCCTGGAGGCGGAGCCAGAACCAGTAACAGGAAGTTACTGGAAGGAGAAGGCGGCGTTCTGCCGGGGCAGCACTGTCTCTCTCGCCGTCGGGGAGCGATTCTCCTCAGGTGAGGACCACACCTGGCAACAAGCTGCAGACGCCAGCTCTCATCCTGTTATGGCTCTGTTCCAGTGTGTGGATGGACCCCATGGTCTGGTATCTGTTAAGGCTCTGTTCCAGTGTGTGGATGGGCCCCATGGTCTGATATCTGTTAAGGCTCTGTTCCAGTTTGTGGATGGGCCCCATGGTCTGGTATCTGTTAAGGCTCTGTTCCAGTGTGTGGATGGGCCCCATGGTCTGGTGTCTGTTAAGGCTCTGTTCCAGTGTGTGGATAGGCCCCATGGTCTGGTATCTGTTATGGCTCTGTTCCAGTGTGTGGATGGGCCCCATGGTCTGGTATCTGTTAAGGCTCTGTTCCAGTTTGTGGATGGGCCCCATGGTCTGGTATCTGTTAAGGCTCTGTTCCAGTGTGTGGATGGGCCCCACGGTCTGGTATCTGTTAAGGCTCTGTTCCAGTGTGTGGATGGGCCCCATGGTCTGGTATCTGTTCAGGCTCTGTTCCAGTGTGTGGATGGGCCCCATGGTCTGGTATCTGTTAAGGCTCTGTTCCAGTGTGTGGATGGGCCCCATGGTCTGGTATCTGTTAAGGCTCTGTTCCAGTGTGTGGATGGGACCCATGGTCTGGTATCTGTTCAGATTCGATTTAAGAACAAATCTGTTCGTACGAGTGGTTCTTCCATAAGGCTCATGTGTTCATAAAGACACACTAGTCTACATTCTCCTGAATTGAGAGTGGGGGTTGTAGCAGTGACCGCATTTCACTGACCATTCAAAATTTGGAGGGAAAAGGGTAGCTAGCATTAAAAAAGAGGCTGCAGAAATCTCATGCCTAGAGCCGCACTTCTGCAAACAGTGATGCTCTTTAACACCGGTAATGAATGAGCATTAATGTGCTCCAAACTCTCGGTCTCTGTTTCCACTTCATTAGTCATTGCTTATTACTGTTAAACGTATTTAATCACATCCTTAATCATGGCTCCACGTGCTCTGCCAAAAATATCCCCCTGAAGCACCTAATGAATGGTCTTTTATCTGTGCAGCTGTACAGCTGGTGACATGGACACAGCGATCATGGGAAGTGTAGTCTGTCTCAGCAGCACAGAGATCATGGGAAGTGTAGTCTTTGTCTCAGCAGCACAGAGATCATGGGACGTGGAGTCTTTGTTTCAGCAGCGCAGTGATCATGGGAAGTGTAGTCTGTCTCAGCAGCACAGAGATCATGGGAAGGGTAGTTGTCTCAGCAGCACAGAGATCATGGGACGTGGAGTCTTTGTTTCAGCAGCACAGTGATCATGGGAAATGTAGTCTGTCTCAGCAGCACAGAGATTATGGGAAGAGAAGTCTTTGTCTCAGCAGAAGAGTGGTTATTGGGTGCTGTTGTGTATTCATTAACTGCACAATGTTTACTCCTAATCTGCTCATTTGTTTGACCTTTTGACCTGCTGCAAGCCAGTGGCACAATTTCTTGAAGCTCTCAGTTAATATTTTAGCAGGCATTAAGCCTTCCTAGCTGTTCTTTACACCAGCAGCTGGGCACACACACACACACATACGCACATAAGAGAGACATACTCTCTCAAGCGTATGTGCACACACACAATCGCGCATGCACACACAGACACAGACAGGCACACACGCACATACACCATCTGCTCTATTGTGTTAGCTGATCCCATCAGCAGAGATTTAAGTAAGTGGTTTAATCCTATGCAGTTTTGTTAAACGTGCTTAAAGACAGCACATGTCTGTGAGAGGCCAGCAGGATGACTTTAACTGACCTTTGAACCCCTGTCCTTTCATCACCCAATTACATGGCAGCAACTAAAGCAATGCAGACATGGTCAAGAGGTTCAGCCGTTTTTCAGACCAAATGTCTGGTTTGATTATCTCAGAATCTGCTGATCTTCTGGAATTTTGTCGACAACAGTCTCTAGAGTTTGCAGAGAATGGTGCGAAAAACAAAAAACATCCAGTGAGTAGCAGTTCTGTGGTCAGAAACTCGTTGTTAATGAGAGAGGTCAGAGGAAAAGGGCCAGGCTGGTCAAAGCTGACAGGAAGGTCACAGTCACGCAAATAAACATGCATTACAGTGGTATGGAGAAGAGCATCTCTGAGCACACAACGCATCAACCTCTAAGAGGATAGGCTACAGTAGCAGAAGACCAATAAGTAAAAAAGTCTAATAAAGTGCTTACTGAGTATATATTGTGCTGGTAGTGTATGTGTGTAATTGTGTGTAATTGTATTGTGTGATTGTATTGTGTAATTGTATTGAAACTGCAGATGTGTTGCTGCTGTTTTGTGGGAGGTGCTTATGTGTGCTTGTGTGTAATTGTGTGTGTAATTGTTGTAATTGTGTGTGTAATTGTGTGTAATTGTGTGTGTAATTGTGTGTAATTGTGTGTGTAATTGTGTGTAATTGTGTGTAATTTTATGTGTAACTGTGTGTAATTGTGTGTGTAATTGTGTGTGTAATTGTGTGTGTAATTGTGTGTAATTGTGTGTAATTTTATGTGTAACTGTGTGTAATTGTGTGTGTAATTGTGTGTGTAATTGTGTGTGTAATTGTGTGTAACTGTGTGTAATTGTGTGTGTAATTGTGTGTGTAATTGTGCGTGTAATTGTGTGTGTAATTGTGTGTAATGGTGTGTAATGGTGTGTCATTGTGTGTGTAATTGTGTGTTTAATTGTGTGTAATTGTGTGTAATTGTGAGTGTAATTGTGAGTGTAATTGTGTGTAATTGTGTGTAATTGTGTGTAATTGTGTGTAATTGTGAGTGCAGATGTGCTGCTGCTGTTTGGCGGGCGGCGGCGCTGCAGCGGTGAGCCTGACGATGACCTGCAGGAGGCGCTGCGCACACGGCTCAGAGTGGTGGAGAGCAACAGCCAGGACGTCACACAGCTCTTTAAGGTCAGAAACACGGCTCTTTAAGGTCTTTAAGGTCAGAGACACAGCTCTTTAAGGTCAGAGACACAGCTCTTTAAGGTCAGAGACACAGCTCTTTAAGGTACCTACACTGCTCCTTAAGGTCAGAGACACAGCTCTTTAAGGTCTTTAAGGTCAGAGACACAGCTCTTTAAGGTCAGGGACACGGCTCTTTAAGGTCAGAAACACCGCTCTTTAAGGTCTTTAAGGTCAGAGACACAGCTCTTTAAGGTCAGGGACACCGCTCTTTAAGGTCAGAGACACAGCTCTTTAAGGTCAGAGACACGGCTCTTTAAGGTCAGAGACACAGCTCTTTAAGGTCTTTAAGGTCAGAGACACAGCTCTTTAAGGTCTTTAAGGTCAGAGACACAGCTCTTTAAGGTCTTTAAGGTCAGAGACACAGCTTTTTAAGGTCAGAGACACAGCTCTTTAAGGTACCTACACTGCTCTTTAAGGTCAGAGACACAGCTCTTTAAGGTCAGAGACACAGCTCTTTAAGGTACCTACACTGCTCTTTAAGGTCAGAGACACAGCTCTTTAAGGTACCTACACTGCTCTTTAAGGTCAGAGACACAGCTCTTTAAGGTCTTTAAGGTCAGAGACACAGCTCTTTAAGGTACCTACACTGCTCTTTAAGGTCAGAAACACAGCTCTTTAAGGTCTTTAAGGTCAGAAACGCAGGGTTCAGTGAAACAGTTCATATTGTGTGACCATCTGTGGTTCAATTAAAACATGGTCGCTATACAAGAGTGGTTCCCTTGTGTAGTATTTTTTATCTTACCTCATGTCCAAGCAAACAGTGACTGGAAACAAGCTGATATTTTCTCATTTAAAGAGATTATTACGTGACGTGAGAGACAGCAGGTACTCATTTCCTCCTGCTTGCGCGTGTCTCTGTTCAGGACCTGTCTGCTCGCCTCCTGTCGGTCCACGCAGAGAAGGACTGCTTCATCATCACGTTTAAGACCGTGGAGGAGATCTGGAAGTTCTCCACTTACCTGTCTCTAGGTAGGGCGGTGAGACCCAGCTCAGGTTGATCACGCCAAAGCTTTGGCCCGTTTCTTTTGTTTGATGAGGGGGTATGGATGACAGTGGTGAGGAAGTGTGCTGTTCTCTTGCCAGGCTACGTGGCGCGGTGTCTGGAGAACTTCCTGTGCGATCAGACGTTCTGGCTGGACTCGGCTCGGCTGAGCGATGTGGAGATCTGCGTGACGGTGGACGAGGAGCACCTGGCCACGCTCTACCTGGGACTGCTGCTGCAGGAAGGCAAGCGCGCAAGCCTGTCTGTGTGGGGGTCAAAGGTTAACCTGTCTGTGTGCGGGTCAAAGGTTATACCTGTCTGTGTGCGGGGCAGAGGTTAACCTGTCTGTTTGAGGGTCAGAAGTTAACCTGTCTGTGTGCGGGTCAAAGGCTATACCTGTCTGTGTGCGGGTCAAAGGTTAACCTGTCTGTGTGCAGGTCAAAGGTTAACCTGTCTGTGTGGGGGTCAAAGGTTAACCTGTCTGTGTGCGGGTCAAAGGCTATACCTGTCTGTGTGCGGGTCAAAGGTTAACCTGTCTGTGTGGGGGTCAAAGGTTAACCTGTCTGTGTGGGGGTCAAAGGATAACCTGTCTGTGTGCGGGTCAGAGGTTATACCTGTCTGTCTGTACTGTCGGTCAAAGGTTTAACTGGTCTGTGTTCAGGTCCAGTGTTTAACTGGTCTGTGTTCAGGTCCAATGTTTAACTGGTCTGTGTATAGGTGGAAATTATAACCTGTCTGTATGTAGGTGAAAGCTTGTTTTGATGTGTTTTAAATGTTGAGTGCATAGCATTGGTTTCCTGTCCCACAGTAAAGTTGAATACCTGACATACCAACCTGGTGAGCTTTGCATAGAGAGCAGTTGCAGAACAGGTGATCTTTGCTTCTGGGCTGCAATCCTTCGGTAGTGTCACAGGTGACTTTTGACTGGAATTTGGGGAACAAAAGGTGGAACAACCATGCTTATTATAACTTAACCCAACATGCCTCTGTAATCACCTGACTCATAGGAATTCAGGTACAGGTGTGTTGTTCTGGAGACAGGTCTGCGCTAAACGACTCTGGTAGCAAACTCAAAACATCTGAGTTTCTTCTGTTTGCAGTCATATCCTGCTGAAAAAAATAAAAAACAGCTCAAGCTAGGTTTTGAAACAGCTAGTAGCTGGTTGATCATTTAGACCAGCTCCCAGCTCGACACAGTTTTGCTGGTTGACCAGTTCAGACCAGCTCCATACTCAGCATGGTTAGACCAGCTCAAGTTATGCTTTGAAACAGCGGGTTGCTGGTATTTCAAGCTAGTCATAGTATAGTCAACGTAGTCATAAAAAACAGTTGGCAGTATGAGTCAGTCATTTTTGGAGATTATATACATCAGTAAGGCAGGAGAGCAGCAACAGAACAGACTGTGGAGTTTATCAGTTTCATTTATGTATATATCATTATGAAACTATGTATGTACATGACCTTCATATGATCTATATATTTAACATATTTTGTCAAAGTAAATTATCAGGAAGGAGCTTCCTAGCATTCCACTGTGCTGTGGATAAGCATCACACAGTCTATAATTAGCACTCTACGCTGTTTCCCATAGAGATTAGATGAGCTAACGTGAGCACTACTGCTTCCCATAGAGATTACATGAGCTAACGTTAGCACTCTACACTGCTTCCCATAGAGATTACATGAGCTAACGTTAGCACTACTGCCTCCAATACAGATTACTTTAGCTAACGTTAGCACTCCACTCTGCTATCCATGAAAATTACATTAGCTAATGTTAGCACTCCACACTGCTTCCCATAGAGATTACACAAGCTAACATCAGCACTGCTCACTGCTTTCAATGAAGCAAATTACATGAACATTAGCACTCCATATTGTTGTTGAGTGCCAACGTTAGCACTCCTCACCACTGTCAATAAACATCCCCTTGAGGGAGCCCCGCCTCTCTAGTGACCCGGAAGTGTTTGTTTGCAGGTTCCTTCTTTGCGAAAGCGCTGTATAACCGCGAGGACGCGGAAGAGGAGGACCTGGCGTACCGGAGGAACGACCTGGTCATGGTGCGGGACACGGGACAGGAGTACCTGTGGGAGGGCACCTTACTGGCCAGCGGACAGCACGGCCTGGTGCCTGTGCACTCAATGCAGCCTCTGCCTTACCCCTTCTACCAGTGAGTACCTACACCTATACCAGTACACCTACACCTTTACTCACCTATACCAGTACACCTACACCTTTACTCACCTATACCAGTACACCTACACCTTTACTCACCTATACCAGTACACCTACACCTTTACCACCTATACCAGTGAGTACCTACACCTTTACCACCTATACCAGTACACCTACACCTTTACTCACCTATACCAGTACACCTACACCTTTACCACCTATACCAGTGAGTACCTACACCTTTACTCACCTATACCAGTGAGTATCTACACCTTTACCACCTATACCAGTGAGTACCTACACCTTTACCACCTATACCAGTGAGTACCTACACCTTTACCACCTATACCAGTGAGTACCTACCCCTTTACCACCTATACCAGTGAGTACCTACACCTTTACCACCTATACCAGTGAGTACCTACCCCTTTACCACCTATACCAGTGAGTACCTACACCTTTACCACCTATACCAGTGAGTACCTACCCCTTTACCACCTATACCAGTGAGTACCTACACCTTTACCACCTATACCAGTGAGTACCTACACTTTTACCACCTATACCTGTGAGTACCTACCCCTTTACCACCTATACCAGTGAGTACCTACACCTTTAACACCTATACCAGTGAGTACCTACCCCTTTACCACCTATACCAGTGAGTACCTACACCTTTACCACCTATACCAGTGAGTACCTACCCCTTTACCACCTATACCAGTGAGTACCTACACCTTTACCACCTATACCAGTGAGTACCTACACCTTTACCACCTACACCAGTGAGTACCTACACCTTTACTCACCTACACCAGTGAGTACCTACCCCTTTACCACCTATACCAGTGAGTACCTACACCTTTACTCACCTACACCAGTGAGTACCTACACCTTTACTCACCTACACCAGTGAGTACCTACACCTTTACTCACCTACACCAGTGAGTACCTACACCTTTACTCACCTACACCAGTGAGTACCTACCCCTTTACTCACCTACACCAGTGAGTACCTACACCTTTACTCACCTATACCAGTGAGTATCTACACCTTTACCACCTATACCAGTGAGTACCTACACCTTTACCACCTATACCAGTGAGTACCTACCCCTTTACCACCTATACCAGTGAGTACCTACCCCTTTACCACCTATACCAGTGAGTACCTACCCCTTTACCACCTATACCAGTGAGTACCTACACCTTTACCACCTATACCAGTGAGTACCTACCCCTTTACCACCTATACCAGTGAGTACCTACACCTTTACCACCTATACCAGTGAGTACCTACCCCTTTACCACCTATACCAGTGAGTACCTACACCTTTACCACCTATACCAGTGAGTACCTACCCCTTTACCACCTATACCAGTGAGTACCTACACCTTTACCACCTACACCAGTGAGTACCTACACCTTTACCACCTATACCAGTGAGTACCTACCCCTTTACCACCTATACCAGTGAGTACCTACCCCTTTACTACCTATACCAGTGAGTACCTACCCCTTTACCACCTATACCAGTGAGTACCTACCCCTTTACCACCTATACCAGTGAGTACCTACACCTTTACCACCTATACCAGTGAGTACCTACACCTTTACCACCTATACCAGTGAGTACCTACCCCTTTACCACCTATACCAGTGAGTACCTACCCCTTTACCACCTATACCAGTGAGTACCTACCCCTTTACCACCTATACCAGTGAGTACCTACACCTTTACCACCTACACCAGTGAGTACCTACACCTTTACTCACCTACACCAGTGAGTACCTACCCCTTTACCACCTATACCAGTGAGTACCTACACCTTTACCACCTATACCAGTGAGTACCTTCACCTTTACTCACCTACACCAGTGAGTACCTACACCTTTACCACCTATACCAGTGAGTACCTACACCTTTACTCACCTACACCAGTGAGTACCTACACCTTTACTCACCTACACCAGTGAGTACCTACACCTTTACTCACCTACACCAGTGAGTACCTACCCCTTTACTCACCTACACCAGTGAGTACCTACACCTTTACCACCTATACCAGTGAGTACCTACACCTTTACTCACCTACACCAGTGAGTACCTACACCTTTACTCACCTACACCAGTGAGTACCTACACCTTTACTCACCTACACCAGTGAGTACCTACACCTTTACTCACCTACACCAGTGAGTACCTACACCTTTACTCACCTACACCAGTGAGTACCTACACCTTTACTCACCTACACCAGTGAGTACCTACACCTTTACTCACCTACACCAGTGAGTACCTACACCTTTACTCACCTACACCAGTGAGTACCTACCCCTTTACTCACCTACACCAGTGAGTACCTACACCTTTACCACCTATACCAGTGAGTACCTACACCTTTACTCACCTACACCAGTGAGTACCTACACCTTTACTCACCTACACCAGTGAGTACCTACACCTTTACTCACCTACACCAGTGAGTACCTACACCTTTACTCACCTACACCAGTGAGTACCTACACCTTTACTCACCTATACCAGTGAGTACCTACACCTTTACTCACCTACACCAGTGAGTACCTACCCCTTTACTCACCTACACCAGTGAGTACCTACACCTTTACTCACCTACACCAGTGAGTACCTACACCTTTACTCACCTACACCAGTGAGTACCTACACCTTTACTCACCTACACCAGTGAGTACCTACACCTTTACTCACCTACACCAGTGAGTACCTACCCCTTTACTCACCTATACCAGTGAGTACCTACACCTTTACTCACCTATACCAGTACACCTACACCTTTACTCACCTACACCAGTGAGTACCTACACCTTTACTCACCTACACCAGTGAGTTACAACACAACGGTGTGTAGTGCCATGCAGTTGAATGATATGTGTTTTCTCCACAGGTGGTTCCTGAGAAAGTACCCTGGATCTGCAGGGGGGGCCTGGGTGTCCGAGGCCCAGTTTGATCACCCTGTCGGTGAGTCCAGCACCTTATATCTCAATCATAACCTCACCACAACCATAACCTCACCCATAACCTCAGCACAACCATAACCTCACCACAACCATAACCTCACCCATAACCTCAGCACAACCATAACCTCAGCACAACCATAACCTCACCACAACCATAACCTCAGCACAACCATAACACCCCCACAACCATAACCTCACCCATAACCTCAGCACAACCATAACCTCAACCATAACACCCCCACAACCATAACCTCAACCATAACACCCCCACAACCATAACCTCAGCCATAACCTCAGCACAACCATAACCTCACCACAACTATAACCTCAGCACAACCATAACACCCCCACAACCATAACCTCAACCATAACACCCCCACAACCATAACCTCAGCCATAACCTCAGCACAACCATAACCTCACCACAACCATAACCTCAGCACAACGTGCTTTTCTGTGTCTGTTGGTGTGGCTCAGTGTCTCTCCCCTGATTGGCTCTCGCAGTGACGGGCACCTGTGTGGCTCTGGTGGACCATAACCCCCTGGGGCAGGATGAGCTCCAGTTCAGCCAGGGCGATCAGATCGAGGTGGAGGGTTTCCTGCTGACTGGGCTGGGCGTTTTCATTGGACGGCACCTCTCCAGCGGAGTGACGGGATTCGTGCAGAAGGCCCACGTGAGGCCGGAGAACATCGCACCCCTGTGAGATCCCCTGAAAACACAGAAAAAAACCTATGGGAAATACTAACAGCTTACAGTCCTTACCATAAATGACGCCTTTATGACAATTAAAACGTATAGTCAACCATCAACTGCACACGGCTGAATATGTGTGATAGACCAGTGTTGCCATGCCGACATAATGGCCGTTGTTGTTTAACTATTATTGCTCTCATCGAGGGCTCCAGTTGTCCTCTGTACACAAACAGGCCTCTTAAACGGGAGAGATTCCAGACAGGACGGGTGAATCGGAGTGTTGTCTACCTCCTGCCCTCGGGGGTGATGACAGTTGCTGTCGCGGAGGGGCGGGGCTGCGCTGTAGAGGTCACGCGGGGAGCTGGCAGCAGATAAAGACGGTGTTGTTTCCCTCCCTCAGAGACGGACAGCGGGTGTTTCTGAGCGAGGAGGAGAGGGCAGCTCTGTCTCAGCTTAACCCCTGCGACGAGCAGTATCACAGCGGCCTCCTGAACAAGCTCTCCGTCACGGACATCAGCTCTGTGTACAGACTCGGTGAGAACAGCCAATCAGCCGCCCGCTCTTTCACATCGTCGAACATCATTGGCTGACCTCCTCCTTCCCTAACCCTCTGATTGGCTCGGTCATGGGGCAGCATGTTACCTAGTGGCGAAGGTACATGACTGGGACCTGGAAGGTTGATGGTTCAAGCCCCAGAGCAGCTGTTGGGCCCTTAACCCTGCAATGCTCCAGGGGGGATTGTCCCCTGCTTAGTCTAATCTACTGTAAGGTGCTTTGGATAAAAGCGTCAGCTAAATAACTATAATGTAATGTCTTTACTCTGCAGATAGGCTGGACGAATCAGACTTTCCGTACATCAAAAACCAACCGAAGCCAGGTAATGATAGTTCATTCTGAAGACATTATACATTACATTAATAAAAAATTGTATATTGTGCAGAGGCATTGTTCTCTGAAAGAGAAAATGCTAAAATGCTTTTTCCATGACAATGCCCTACTGAAAAGGTCTTGAAACAGGTTTGAATAGGTTTTGAAACAGCTGTTAGCTGGTCGTTTAAAGCTGGTGATAGCTGGATTTTACAACAGGGTTATTATATGGTGGCTTTTTCAAATCTATCAAGAAAACTCACTGTTTAAGAACTCACAGATGGGTTTGATAGGAATTGGAGTGCATTATTAAAATGTTTTATTGATTAGCAGGAAAACCCAAAAATTTGATATTGCATCTTCAGCAGTTACCCAAAAGTTACACTTCAACAGACAATTAACAATTCAAGCGACGCATCATTGAAAGACTCAATTAAAACAGACAACCAAATTAATTTAAAGGGTCCATAGAATACGAAATAGTATTCACAAGCAAGTGGTTTTCAGATATGATAACAAAGTTGTTTTAGACAACCCAAAAGGAGCATTTTTCACCTGCGTTTGCGAACGTGGCGTTGAACGTGTGTTCCGTGTCTCTCAGAGCCGAAGCCGTCCATCAGCGCCCGGCAGAGCGTGTTGACGGAGAAGAGCGACTCCCCCACCTTCCACTCCTCCACCCGGATTTCCTTCTACGCCTCCCAAAGCCTGCTGGACCAGGACCAGGACGGGGGCGAGGCCCTGTCCTTCAGCCTGGAGGACACCTTCAGGGGCTTGGACGACCTGGAGGACGACCCGGCTCTCTTCCTGGACGAGGGCGGCTGGGATGCTGGCGAGCCGGAGCTCTGCGACCCCACGCTGACCCTCCTGAACCAGGAGCGCTTCGAGGAGTCCTTCCGGGACCTGTACGACCTCCCCTACTCCTTCCTCGACACGTTCTTCAGCGGGTCGCGGGAGGAGGACCTGCTCCAGCACCTGGAGGGCTGGCGCGAGGCGGTGAAGAAGACCAGAATGCACTGGGCCCACCGCCGCGTCTGTTTCCTGCTGGGACGACTCTGCGCCAAGAAGAACAAGTTCTCCCAGGCCAGGGTCTACTTCGAGGAGGCCCTGGGGGTCCCCGTGAGCGGGTTCTCCGACCTCCCGCTCCTCATCGCCCTCTACACCAACCTGACCGCCATCTACCTGAAGCAGCGGCTGGTGGAGAAGCTCCCGGCGACCCTGGAGAAGGCCTGCGCCCTGCTGATCGGCCTGCCGCAGCACCGCTTCTGCTCGTCGGACGAGTTCGAGATCCTGAAGCTGGTCCTCCGCCGCGCCGTGGTGGAGAGCGACAAGCACCTGGAGGCCCGCGCCTGCTACCTGGCGCTCTGCCTCTTCCTGAGGATGAGGAAGACGGAGGACGCCCTGCCCTTCGTCGAGCGGCTGCAGTTCCTCACCATCAGCCTGTCGGAGGAGGCCGGCCGGCCCATGGCCCCCGTCGACCTCAACTGGGTGCTGAGCCGCCTCTACCACAGGAAGTACCTGCCCTACCTGGCGCTGGCGTCGCTCAGCCTGGACTCCGCTCTCGACCGGCCCCTGGAGGACGCCTTCCAGAAGATCGAGGTCTTCATCAAGAACGCGGTGCGGCTCAACGCCCAGTGGCGCGAGGGCGCCTCGCTGATCCCCGCCCAGATCGTGGTGTACCTGCAGCAGGCCCTGTCCATCAGCAGTCGTCACGGCGACCTGCGGACGCAGCGGGACCTGTGCATGAGCCTGGCGTGCGTCTACCAGCAGCACGGGGCGCTGGAGCGGGCGGTGGAGTGCGCCCAGCGGGCCGTCGGCGCGGGCGGCCACGTCAGCGAGGAGGAGGGCTTCGAGGCCTGCGTGCTGCTGGCCTGGCTCCTCGCGCTGACGGGGGAGGCGGAGAGAGCGGCCGCCACCCTCACGCCCCTCCTCCGGTCCCTGAACGAGACGGACAGCCCCGCCCAGAGGGGCGTGGTCTACAACCTGCTGGCGCTGTGCCTGCGGAAGGAGGGCCGGGTCCGCGAGGCCGGCCGCCATTTCCACTGCGCGCTGCAGATCTCGCGCGAGAACGGCAACAAGCGCAACGAGGCGCTGGCGCTGGCCAACCTGGGCTGCCTGGCGCTGGCGGCGTGCGCCCCGGGGCTGGCCGAGCGCTTCCTGCTCCGCGCCCTGCCGCTCTTCCGCGCCCTGGACCTGGCGGAGAGCCCCACGGACGCGGAGCACGCCCAGGCCTTCCTCTGGCTGGGCCGCTGCTACCGCGAGCGCGGGAACACCCAGCGCACGCGCCTGGCCTACGAGATGGCGCTCCTGATCGCCATCAACGCCAAGAACCTCCGCAGTGAGTCAGCTTTCTGTTTCCTGTTTGTCATCAGATTCATCTAGATTAAGTTCTTATCTTTGCGGTCATTCCTAGCACTTGAATACTGTGAAATGTAACATGGTTTCAGTGTATCACACGGAGCAGAACTCAGGCTGACTCTGGTTTCAGTATAACACGCGGAGAGCAGAACTCAGGCTGACTCTGGTTTCAGTGTATCACACGGAGAGCAGAACTCAGGCTGACTCTGGTTTCAGTATAACACACGGAGAGCAGGCTGACTCCTCTTCCTCGCTGCAGGTCAGATGGTCGTGGCCAGAGTGCTGAGTCACCTGTACAGCGACCTGCTCCTGCATGGCCAGAGCATCATCTACAACGAGCACTGTGTGGCGCTGTCCCGCGAACTCAAGGACAAGCGGCAGGAGGGGGAGTACCTGGAGGTCCTCAGCCAGCTCTACCTGTCCTTAAACACAGAGAAGTGAGCTCACCGCTTCGACCCGGCTTATCGTAATCACTTCTGTCCCATTGTCATGACTCATTACAGTCACTGCTGGCTTTGTGTTTGCTCATCATAGTCAGTTCCACGTTATTGTCCAGTGCCGGTCATGCCTCGGCGTGTTAACTGTATTTTTCCATCGTGAGATGAATTTCATATCTATTGTAAAAAAAAAAAAAGTATGTAATCTAGTTAGTTGCACAAATACTTGGTGTCTTTCAATTATAAATAATTTGGATTTAATGTCTAATAGATGAAAGGAAAACATGAAGGTAAAATATTTATCCTGTCTTATCAGCCATAACATGGCCTACCTTTTCACCCAGGTAAGGTGAATGACAAACAGGCGTTTAGGCTCTGCTGACAGTGCAGCTGATATGTGTGCAGTGGCCTGGAGGTGAAGGCTTGTTCCCAACTCCAGGAGCTGTAGAGTGAGCAGATGAATGTTCAGGTCCTTCAGGAGCTGTAGAATGTGCAGATGGATGTTCAGATCCTTCAGGAGCTGTGGAATGAGCAGATGAATGTTCAGGTCCTTCAGGAGCTGTGGAATGAGCAGATGGATGTTCAGGTTCTTCACGAGCTGTGGAATGAGCAGATGAATGTTCAGGTCCTCTGGTAGCTGTAGAATGAGCAGATGAATGTTCAGGCCCTTCAGGAGCTGTGGAATGAGCAGATGAATGTTCAGGTCCTTCAGGAGCTGTGGAATGAGCAGATGAATGTTCAGGTCCTTCAGGAGCTGTAGAATGAGCAGATGAATGTTCAGGTCCTTCAGGAGCTGTGGAATGAGCAGATGAATGTTCAGGTCCTTCAGGAGCTGTGGAATGAGCAGATGAATGTTCAGGTCCTTCAGGAGCTGTAGAATGAGCAGATGAATGTTCAGGTCCTTCAGGAGCTGTAGAATGAGCAGATGAATGTTCAGGTCCTCCAGAAAGTCTCTGGACTACACCAAGCAGAGTCTGAGGATCTCCATTGACCTGGGGCGGCGGGAGGAGGAGTCAGAGACGTGGCTCCAGGTGGGGAGGATTTACTACCTGATCCAGGAGGACGAGCTCGCCGACATGTACCTGCAGGTAAATCACCTGTACCACTGCTCCTCCACACACCTGTACCACTGCACATCCACACACCTGTACCATTGCACCTCCACACACCTGTACCTGTAGGTAAATCACCTGTACCACTGCTCATCCACACACCTGTACCACTGCACCTCCCCACACCTGTACCACTGCACCTCCACACACCTGTACCACTGCTCCTCCACACACCTGTACCACTGCACCTCCCCACACCTGTACCACTGCACCTCCACACACCTGTACCACTGCTCCTCCACACACCTGTACCTGCAGGTAAATCACCTGTACCACTGCACCTCCACACACCTGTACCACTGCACCTCCACACACCTGTACCACTGCACCTCCCCACACCTGTACCACTGCACCTCCACACACCTGTACCACTGCTCCTCCACACACCTGTACCTGCAGGTAAATCACCTGTACCACTGCACCTCCACACACCTGTACCACTGCACCTCCACACACCTGTACCACTGCTCCTCCCCACACCTGTACCACTGCTCCTCCCCACACCTGTACCACTGCACCTCCCCACACCTGTACCACTGCACATCCACACACCTGTACCACTGCACATCCACACACCTGTACCACTGCTCCTCCCCACACCTGTACCACTGTGACTCCTCATAACAGAAGGCCACTCTCAGAACAAATCACATAAATTCCTCTGCTTATCAACAAAGTTTGAACTTTAAACTTTGATAATGGACAAATAAAACAATCAGGTTACGTGCTATTCTTATAAGAGGAGTGGACTCTACTCAGGACTCTCTGTAAACGTTCCAGGCGGCTGTGAAAACAGCCCTAAGAGTCCATGATCCGCATTTCGCCATGAGTATTTACGAGGAGGCCGGAGACGTGTTCTTCCAAGGATGCAGAAATCGGCATTCAGCAATCCCATTCTACAGGGTACGTATTTATTACCCGTAAATATCAATATCTATGACAATGTACTCCCATTCTACAGGGTACATACCTATTATCAATACATATTTATAGCTATAATGTTGCTTCCTTGCACAGGAAAAGAATCTGGGTTTGTTGTGATTGGCATTTTACTTTATGTAAATATCAATGAAAACAAAACTAAATTTTCATTGAGAAGATATTGACCGTAGATTAATTGAATAGTATTTTTAAAGACTTAAAAACAGACCATATTGGTAGAATTCATTATGTGTGCTCGATGAGGGTACAGACCTTGGGTCAAATAATTTAATGCTGAAGCTCCTTCTACATTTTGTAAGGCAATAAAATGCTTTCCAAAATCAATATTCAATTGATTCTGATGAATGCACTAACAGACCATTTGGCCCATAAACACACTGGAACAGAGCCTTAACAGATACCAGACCGTGGGGCTCATCCACACACTAGAACAGAGCCTTAACAGATACCAGACCATGGGGCCCATCCACACACTGGAACAGAACCTTAACAGATACGAGACTGTGGGGCCCATCCACACACTAGAACAGAGCCTTAACAGATACCAGACCGTGGGGCTCATCCACACACTGGAACAGAGCCTTAACAGACACCAGACCATGGGGCCCATCCACACACTGGAACAGAGCCTTAACAGATACCAGACTGTGGGGCCCATCCACACACTGGAGCAGAGCCTTAACAGATACCAGACCATGGGGCCCATCCACACACTGGAGCAGAGCCTTAACAGATACCAGACCATGGGGCCCATCCACACACTGGAACAGAGCCTTAACAGATACCAGACTGTGGGGCCCATCCACACACTGGAACAGAGCCTTAACAGATACCAGACCATGGGGCCCATCCACACACTGGAACAGAGCCTTAACAGATACCAGACCATGGGGCCCATCCACACACTGGAACAGAGCCTTAACAGATACCAGACCATGGGGCCCATCCACACACTGGAACAGAGCCTTAACAGATACCAGACCATGGGGCCCATCCACACACTGGAACAGAGCCTTAACAGATACCAGACCATGGGGCCCATCCACACACTGGAACAGAGCCTTAACAGATACCAGACCATGGGGTCCATCCACAGACTGGAACAGAGCCTTAACAGATACCAGACCGTGGGGCCCATCCACAGACTGGAACAGAGCCTTAACAGATACCAGACCATGGGGTCCATCCACACACTGGAACAGAGCCTTAACAGGATGAGCCAGCAGCCCCCAAATGTAGTTATTTGACCCAGGTCTTTGAGGTGATATGAGTTTGAGTGATTTCTGTGGTCATTGGTGTGCTCTATGTCCGTGTGATCCATGTTCGTGTGATCCATGTCCGTGTGATTTGCCCCTGCGTAGGATGGCAGTCTGCCCTTTGCCAGAAATGTGAAGGACGTGGAGTCGGAGTTCCGTCTCCTGAGCAAGCTGACTGAGCTCCTGATGAACCTGAAGCAGAACCATCAGGCACTGCAGTTCGCCCTTCTCGCCGTGCAGGTCAGCACCACGACAGGTACGCCCCCTACCTGCGTCCTAGTGCACACCTGCGCTGTTTCACACCCGACTCTGCTGCCCTTATGCAGGGTAGAATTACAGTTTGCAACCTCAAACTTTCACAGCCTCCAAGCTGCCTGTCCGCACTAAGCCATTCAGCTTTGGGTGGTTAGAGTAACTTAGTGTGAGGATACTGTGGACTTTGAGCTTAGCTTTGTGTTTGAGGGCTCTGGGGTGGAACCAAACAAGCCTTAGATCCAGAGTTCTATGGTCTAACTAACCACTATACTAGTCATCAGCAACAACAAACATGATTGTGACCTAATCAGAGTTCACGTTACCTGTAAATCTGTGACTGTCTGGAATCCTAATGTAAAGATCACATCAGGTGAGCTTTTAGCCGGTGTGTCCAGGATAATGATCACGAGAAGTGTTCTGTTTCTCAGGGGATCGTTTGAAAGAGAGAACCGCCTTCCATCGGCTGGCTACAGTTTACTTCTCTCTCCAGCAGTTTGAGCTGGCTGAAAACTACTACCTGAAGTCTTTATCCCTGAGCCCCGACATCCTGGATCTCCCCAAAGACGCACAGTACTTTGTGAAAGTCTACTGCCGGCTGGGAGACCTGACCTTACACAAGCTAAAGGTAGGGGAGCAATTCTTCTACGTGAATTGGAGGCCAATGTCTCTCATTAACCCGGACTGTAAGATATTAACACATTTGGTATTTTGAGACAATTTTAGCTGTCTAATCATATGTTTGTGTGCTTTTTTTTGTGGAGAATGGAAATATTTTCAGTTTAACTGCCATGGTTTTTCGTTGGGAGAACAGGATGTTCAGTAGGAGACTCTGATCCCATGGACAGAGGCCAAACAGCTCAGTCGTAAAACACATACAAATGCAACTCTCACTTTCTCATACTGTGCATCTCTGTTCTGTGGGAATCAATGCATTTTTCAAGCTTGGGTATAAGTGAGTGTTCATTAATTTGGCACTGTAACATGGCGTGGATATGCTGTTGAATGTTGAAGAGCTCATCTGGAACATGTGACCCTAATAAAGCATGAGAAATTCCTCAGCACTGACCAGCAGTTCCCTATCTTTCCTTGTACATGTACAAGTTTGATTGGACACATGTGTGTAATATACGCACATCTTTGCCTAGAATTTGCTTCCTTTAGATTACATTTGCTTTCCTTTAGAAAGCATGGCCTGTATACTTCACTTTCCGGGATTGTGTGATATTATTTCAGTTTTAAAGTATGTATTCACCTTTTTAGGGGTTTTGATATTTCTGTTTAAATGTATGGTTACTTTGCTTTCCTGAGAGTTTTGATATTATTTCTCTTTTAAAGTATGTTTTTTCTTGGCCCAGTGCAAGCTGTTTTGGCTTTACTGGAAACATTTCCTCTTGCTTTGAACATCACAGCCCTCATCCACACCACTGTAAAGCCAGCTGCTCTTCAGAAACTCCTGTTAGTATCAAAAATATAATTTGCTGCGAATAAATCTGCCTGGGCCAATAAAACAAACATACACTAGAACTGAAATAGTGATGCCTGCCCGTTTAACGCCCCCTGCTTGCGGCCCTGCTCCCCAGGACGCCTTCGACGCGGTCGGGTACTTCCACCTGGCGCTGGCCGCGGCCCTGCAGGACCGGGGGACCCCCTGGGCGCTGTACACGGTGTACGTGAAGCTGGCGGAGATCCACGCCCACCACATGCCCGACGCGCGGCTGAGCCAGGAGTACATGGACTGTGCGCGGGCGCTGAAGGACGAGCTGGAGCAAGCAGCGGGACCGGGACCGCATATGGACCGGGACCGCACACTGACCGGGACCGCATATGGACCGGGCCCGCACACGGACTGGGACCGCACACTGACAGGGCCCGCACACGGACCGGGACCGCATATGGACCGGGACCGCATATGGACCGGGACCGCCCATGGCCTGGCGAGACGGCCGGACCTGCGGACCTGACTGACCCAAGGGGTTCAGTCACCCTTCCGAGTCCGAAGACGCCGTTTAAGGGTCCCTGGAATGTTGTATTTGGGATTCTTCCGGTTAGGGATACTCTTGATATTGTGCTCCGTGATTCAATGACAGTTTGGACAGATAGGGACAAACTAAGGAACACATATTTGCAGTGTTTATCTCAATATTTAAACACACACGTCAATCAATATCAAGTTAAATGAGTTTGACTCCAATTCATGTCTTTCAGAGAATCCTCACTTTATGTCCTTTATATAAATATGTAAATATGATATTTTCTCCACCATACAAACAGTTCCAACTTCAGTATTCACTCCAATGTTTGCCGTTCTTTTTAAGTTATTTGTAAATGGTATGACCGACATTTTAAATTATGATTGAGTTTTTCTTTTTGTACTTGTTTGCACTGACTGGAGGATGTTTTCTGCACTTTCCAGAGATACGCTGTAGCACTGCCTCCTGTTGGCCCAGCTCGGAGTCTCACCTCGTTGACTAATGGCAGGCTGTTTTCTCATTGGCTGTAGAGTCAGTTCTAGGCATAGCTGACAAGGGTATTGCATCCCATGATAGTCCCCACCCAACCCCACCCAACCCCACCCAACCCCATCCCACCCAACCCCATCCCATCCCACCCCACCCAATCCAACCCCACCCAACCCCACCCAACCCAACCCCATCCCACCCAACCCCATCCCATCCCACCCAACCCCATCCAACCCCACCCAACCCCATCCAACCCCACCCAACCCCATCCCATCCCATCCCACCCCACCCAATCCAACCCCACCCAACCCCATCCCATCCCACCCAACCCCATCCCATCCCACCCCACCCAATCCAACCCCACCCAACCCCATCCCATCCCACCCAACCCCATCCCATCCCACCCCACCCAATCCAACCCCACCCAACCCCATCCCATCCCACCCAACCCCATCCCATCCCATCCAACCCCATCCAACCCCACCCAACCCCATCCCATCCCACCCAACCCCATCCCATCCCACCCAACCCAATGATCACTACATTTTTATTTATTTTTTTGCTGAAGTAGAAACACTTTCAGGTGAATCGCACGGACGGCCATAATCTAGAGATCATGGAGAGCACAGTATGAGGAAATAAAAACCTACAAGATGGTTGATCTCCAGGAACAGGGTTGGGCAGCCCTGCTCTAGCTGTTGAGTGAGGTGTGCCTTCTTAGGGTTGGACAGTAGATCTCCAGGAACAGGGTTGGGCAGCCCTGCTCTAGCTGTTGAGTGAGGTGTGCCTTCTTAGGGTTGGACAGTAAATCTCCAGGAACAGGGTTGGGCAGCCCTAGATTTTGAATAGAGAAAATGGTCTCTGATGAGCCACAATCGTGAGAATGAGAAACATGATTCAGCACCGTTATCAAAAGAGTAAGATACCCGCCTCACCTGTGAATTTGCACTGTGGAATGTTTACCTGTCTACAGACCCTAAGAATGTCTGCTTCAGAGAACTATTAAAAAGCCTGCTGTGTTTAACAAAAGATCTGCAAAATGGATGTATGTTTATGGTAGTATAAAAAGGCCAGGTGAATAACACATACAAATTATATGTATAATTGTTATTGTTTTTTTATTTTTTACAAAAATGGAAGTGACTGTTAAATTATAAAAAAAAAAGGTTGTCAGATTTTTGATTTTGTATCTTAATGGGACTGTAGAAATAAATTGTATTATAATTATATGAACTACTAAGTTATTTGTCTCCATCTATTGGATAAAAATGCCATTACAATTTATTCTCAAATAGGTACCTGAAGTTGATGTCCTTTGATGTTTATTATTTACTTTTTGTAAAAACACACACTTCCATGGTGAGATGAATACTCGCGATATTGCATAAACTTTGGTTTCATAAGAGTCATGAAATACAGTGAAATCTGCGTTTCATCACCTAGATGAGGCCCCTGCTGGCGGGATTACAGTTCTCTTTCTTAAGACTCTGTTATTATATCCCTGTTGGCTGGCTGCCATCTCTCTCACTCTCTCTTTCTCTCATGAAAGGGTTGTTCATATAATCCACAATGAGCTGGGCTTTGTTATAAACATCTTTTCTGTACTGGAACCTTTGTATTTGTACTTCACATGCTTGGTAGTGTGTGTGTGTGTGTGTGTGTGTGTGTGTGTGTGTGTGTGCGATTGGAAGCCTAAGCGCAGACAGAAGGGATAAAGAATAAAGTCATATAATGCAGCAGTCTCATAGTAAGAAAACAGGCAGTGCTCAAATCCAGGTCGGCATTCTGAAAAGGCAAAGAAAAGCAAAGAGGCAGAGCAAAAGGTTGAATACAGGAAGACTCAACAAACAGTACATAGATCCAGATCCAAAAGTAGGGAAGTCAAGGGGCAAAACAGTCAAGAACGGACAGGCTGAAAAAACAGAATGCGGGAATGAACCAGAGAAAAGACCAGACAATCTACAGAAGAGTAGCACAGGAGGGTGGAACATAAAGGGAACAGGTGAACCTGAAACAGGAGGGTGGAACATAAAGGGAACAGGTGAACCTGAAACAGGAGGGTGGAACATAAAGGGAACAGGTGAACCTGAAACAGGAGGGTGGAACATAAAGGGAACAGGTGAACCTGAAACAGGAGGGTGGAACATAAAGGGAACAGGTGAACCTGAAACAGGAGGGTGGAACATAAAGGGAACAGGTGAACCTGAAACAGGAGGGTGGAACATAAAGGAAACAGGTGAACCTGAAACAGGAGGGTGGAACATAAAGGGAACAGGTGAACCTGAAACAGGAGGGTTGGAACATAAAGGGAACAGGTGAACCTGAAACAGGAGGGTGGAACATAAAGGAAACAGGTGAACCGGAAACAGGAGGGTGGAACATAAAGGAAATAGGTGAACTGGAAACAGGAGGGTGGAACATAAAGGGAACAGGTGAACCTGAAACAGGAGGGTGGAACATAAAGGAAACAGGTGAACCTGAAACAGGAGGGTGGAACATAAAGGGAACAGGTGAACCTGAAACAGGAGGGTGGAACATAAAGGAAACAGGTGAACCTGAAACAGGAGGGTGGAACATAAAGGGAACAGGTGAACCTGAAACAGGAGGGTGGAACATAAAGGAAACAGGTGAACCTGAAACAGGAGGGTGGAACATAAAGGGAACAGGTGAACCTGAAACAGGAGGGTGGAACATAAAGGAAACAGGTGAACCTGAAACAGGAGGGTGGAACATAAAGGGAACAGGTGAACCTGAAACAGGGGAAACACAAAACAGGTGCCCTAAACGACCAAACAAAGGACAGCAGACACAGACCAGGGGTCAGGAGATCCCGGGGGTCAGGAGATCCCGGGAGTCAGGAGATCCCGGGGGTCAGGAGATCCTGGGGGTCAGGAGATCCCGGGGGTCAGGAGATCCCGGGAGTCAGGAGATCCCGGGGGTCAGGAGATCCCGGGGGTCAGGAGATCCCGGGGTGGACCGTGACGTGCGTGTGTAACGGGGCTATCTCGGTGAAGTGTGGCAAGGACCAGGTTACCACGGCAACGCTCCCCGATGACTCTCAAACTCGAAAGAATGTGGTCGGCCTTGGCGATGGCCGATTTTGCCTTTAGCCGACTGGTAACGGGTTCATCTGTGAGAGGCCGGGGTTCAAGCAAATCTCTTAACTTGTTATGCGTGCGTGCGTGCCCTGTTTTGAACGCAGTCCCATCCTGTTCTGGGTGTACCTGTTTTCTCTTTACCAATGACGTCACGGCTGTTTTGTGGTTGCGACAAGCACCATTCTTCTTTTTCTGAGCGGAACATGCTTTCTCTCGGCTGAAAAGCAAAGGCAGTGGTATTTGCCAGGAAACCACTGCAAACAAAAGTTGGTGCGGGTGATCAAATAGCGGTGTCGATTCCCATGGTGAAAACGAGGAACAGTGTCAACACATAAACAAAAGCACCCTGCGGATCCACGCCAACTGGTGTAAGCCGCTCTGCGGTTTCCGGGGACCGTCGGTCCGAACTCTCCGTCTCTCTTCAGCTCTGTGGCTGGAGCCCCTGGAGTGTGTTGGTTTGCTGGCGGTTCTCTTTTTCTCTCATTTTATGATTATATAATTGAGGTTTTGCGGTGATAAAAAATTACTGCTTTATTTGTGAAGCATTCAAAAAGCCTCGCAACACTAACATTTTGCATCGATATTTTTTTCTTCTTCATATTCGCATTATTATTTGATGTCCGTGCTATTTTATTGCACACTATAGACATTTTTCCAAACATCTTTATGTCAATTTTTACCAGTACATGATATACAGTAAATGTTCATTCTTGCATCAACAACACAAAATGCAATACAATAAGATGCATTTTAAGTTAATTATGGGGTCGCTGTTCTAAATGAACAAAAATACTACACTTATTGGTGTCTAGTCTCCAATCTCACAGATCCACACAGCAGGTGGCCCTGTAGCGTAGTGGTTAAGGTACATGACTAGGAGCTGCAAGGTTGGCGGTTTGAATCTTGGTCTAGCCACAATAAATGCCACAATCTGAGCAGTTGTTGGGCCCTTGAGGAACTCCCATCTCTCAGAACCCTGTGAAATTATGTGTCATTTGAATCCTGGGAGAGTCTAATATTAAATAGAATATAGTTATGTCCTGAGCCAGTGGTCTCCAACCCTGGTCCTGGAGAGCTACTTGGTCTCCAGGACCAGGAGTGGGGACCCCAGCACACCCTGCGGCTCTCCAGGACCAGGAGTGGGGACCCCAGCACACCCTGTGGCTCTTCAGGACCAGGGCTGGGGACCACAGCAGACCCTGCGGCTCTCCAGGACCAGGAGTGAGGACCCCAGCACACCCTGCGGCTCTCCAGGACCAGGAGTGAGGACCCCAGCACACCCTGCGGCTCTCCAGGACCAGGAGTGGGGACCCCAGCACACCCTGTGGCTCTTCAGGACCAGGGCTGGGGACCCCAGCAGACCCTGCGGCTCTCCAGGACCAGGAGTGGGGACCCCAGCACACCCTGCGGCTCTCCAGGACTCACAGTAGGCCAGTGAGAATTGGACTTGCAGTAGGCCAGTTGTTTTCTGACTTGGCCCAGGGGGGGGGGGGGGGGGGGCTGTTAATGCTACCTTTTCTACAGCCGATGTGTTCGCCATTTAAAGTCAATGTTCAAGTAAGTTCTAACACAAAATTAATTTTAATCTAATGCAGGATTGGCAGACTGCGATTTGTTTTGTCTTTAAACTCTCTGTTCTCCTCTGACAGTTAGTTTGATTGTGGCCAGGTGTCCACTGATTACACCAGTCAGTCTCGTCCTTTCTCATATTGAAAAATATCATCTCTTTCTAAATGATTTGCCCCAAGCACATTAAGCCATTCCTTGTTCTGATGTATTATGTTGACTGTGAATATGGGACATTTATTAATTGTGGCATACACAGAGATTTCTGACAAAACTGACCTTCAGGGGGTAAATCCTTCAAAAGGCATTAAGTGTCAAATTAAGGACAATTAGCAGCTTGTCACAGATCAGCGATTGCAGTTTCGGTTTGAATGAACACCAGCACACAGTAGGTCCCCAGGGCTGAGTGTGAAAGTCTCCTAACAGCGTTTTTGCCCAGCACAACTAGTCAAGGCTAAATCGAAACCTCGATAACTCCTAACAGGTGTTCTAGTGCTGGGTTCAGATTGAACATCCAGAAGATGATGTCATGTCATGAAACAACTGGCCACTGGTTTTTTCGGGGGTTTTATTTTTTCAGGTCTTCAGGCGGAAGATTCCGGAAGCTGTCGGGAGATCCGTCGCAGGGGATCGCTGGAGAGGTGGAGCAGGGGATCACTGGAGAGGTGGAGCAGGGGATCGCTGGAGAGGTGGAGCAGGGGATCTCTGGAGAGGTGGAGCAGGGGATCTCTGGAGAGGTGGAGCAGGGGATCGCTGGAGAGGTGGAGCAGGGGATCTCTGGAGAGGTGGAGCAGGGGATCTCTGGAGAGGTGGAGCAGGGGATCGCTGCAGAGGTGGAGCAGGGGATCGCTGGAGAGGTGGAGCAGGGGATCGCTGGAGAGGTAGAGCAGGGGATCTCTGGAGAGGTGGAGCAGGGGATCTCTGGAGAGGTGGAGCAGGGGATCTCTGGAGAGGTGGAGCAGGGGATCGCTGGAGAGGTGGAGCAGGGGATCTCTGGAGAGGTGGAGCAGGGGATCTCTGGAGAGGTGGAGCAGGGGATCTCTGGAGAGGTGGAGCAGGGCCTCAGGCCCACAGGTGAGCCCCACAGTCTGGCTCTTTTCCACAGGTACTGCACCCAGTCAGCTTTTCAATATTAGTAATATTGCAAATGTAGTTCACTTCCTCTTGGTGTAAGAGCTTCTCTCTGCAGTGATCTCTGTCACATTGATTGCCCTGCTGAAAAGTTTTAGCTGGTCAACCACGGTCACGTTCAGCCCCGACAAAATTGAGCAAAACGTTAATTTAAACACAAATGGTGGCGTGTTGAATGCCCTGTCGCAAACCTTGCAATGACTGAAGCAGGTACGGTTTGCGCCAATGGCGTCTGAGAAGGCCATTCTCTGGTTTCAAAGCACAGCCGACATCGTTATTGATTCGAAAAATGCTTTCCAATTGAACGTGCCCCAGGAGTTCACCGGCTATCTAGTCCACTAGTTTGACCAGCCACAGACCGGCTATGCCCAGCTGGAAGTGTTGGAACCACAGCTTAAACCAATTTAGGACCCCAGCTTGTCTTAGCTCGAATTTCCAGGAGGGTGAATGTGCGGTACACTGAAGAACTCGTGTGGTTTCTTTGAATGCTTTTCACGAACATCCAAACAAACTGCTACCACGTAACTAAACTGAAACTATAATCGAGTAATGGACGTAATGAAGTGCGGCCGTTTCCTTAAGCTGTTGTGAAGACCTTACATCCGCCAGGGCTGTCGAACCTGTTCCAGTTTGCGGTTTAGAGTGTGATGGGAACAGAGGTCAGAGGTCGTTGACGTAACCCGGGTATGACTAGCTGACCTTAAGCTCTCGTCTCGCTTGCCGGTACTTCCCCCGTGTTTTAAGCCCGACTGCAGCCGGCCCGATGGTCAGAACTAATCGCGCTTCCTCTCGTGTGAACGGGCCCGAGACTACGGGCTCGTTCCAATCTCTGGTTCCACTGATCGGGAGAGGCTGAGAGAAAGAAGGACAGGGGAAATCGAGAACGCGATTTAGGGCGAATGGAATGTCCTCGCTCCTTGAAATGTTGGCAGATGTGTGGCAGATGGGGAGAGGTCGATCCGACTGTCGATCATTCACACGTCAGACTTCCCGAAAAGAATACTTCTGCAAAGGATGCGCTGATGTTTTCTTGCTCAAAGGAAAGGTTGAGAGTTCCTAACTTCTACTTCTAGCTCCTAGAAGGAACATTTAAGGGGTTGGAATGTCATTAAAGATGGCGGACCTTGATCAATTTCCATCTCAGGAGCCGGTGAAAGATGAAAGAGTGATTGTAATGAGCCCATTGGCTGCATGGTGAACCTGGCTTTACACACAGCTGAGATTAGTCTGGGATGTAGACTGCCAGCTGTTCCGGTTAGTTGCCCTGTCCCTAGTTTGACTTCTGGGACTACAAACCCACTTGCCATTGTTCAGCTTGCTTGAATGTTTTGAACATCCCAGTTTTTATATTTAAAAGATCCCACACAATTTAATACATTTCTTAAACTTTTTTTTTCTGAGCGGAAAAAACTGTCATCGTAGATTATTTCATTCATGAAACATTATTATTTTCGGCGGACAGATGGCATGAGGTTACCGTGTGGTTCAGTCTGCTGTGTGCCCCTGCAGAGGCTGTGTGTGTGTGTGTGTGCGTGCGTATGTGTGTGCAGAGGCTGTGTGTGTGTGTGTGTGTGTGTGTGTGTGTATGTGTGCAGAGACTGTGTGTGTGTGTCCCTGCAGAGGCTGTGTGTGTGTGTGTGTGTGTGTGTGCTTGTGCACAGGCTGTGTGCATGTGAGTGTGTGTGTGTGTGTGTGTGTGTGCAGAGGCTGTGTGTGTGTGTGTGTGTGTGTGCGTGCGTATGTGTGTGCAGAGGCTGTGTGGGGGTGTGTGTATGTGTGTGTGTGTGTGTGTGTATGTGTGCTTGTGCACAGGCTGTGTGCATGTGAGTGTGTGTGTGTGTGTGTGTGTGCAGAGGCTGTGAGTGTGTGTGTGTGTGTGTGTGCGTGCGTATGTGTGTGCAGAGGCTGTGTGGGGGTGTGTGTATGTGTGTGTGTGTGTGTGTGTGTATGTGTGCAGAGACTGTGTGTGTGTGTCCCTGCAGAGGCTGTGTGTGTGTGTGTATGTGTGCTTGTGCACAGGCTGTGTGCATGTGAGTGTGTGTGTGTGTTTGTGTGCGTGTGTGTTTTTGTGCATGTGTGCAGAGGCTGTGTGCATATGAGTGTGTGTGTGTGTGCTCCGGGAGATGTTGTGTGTGTGTCTGTGTGTGTGTGTGTGTGTGTGCAGAGGCTGTGTGTGTGTGAGTGTGTGTGTGTGTGTGTGTGTGTGTGTGCTCCGGGAGATGTTGTGTGTGTGTCTGTGTGTGTATGTGTGCAGAGGCTGTGTGTGCAGAGGCTGTGTGAGTGTGTGTGAGTGTGTGTGTGTGCGTGTTTATGTGTGTGTGCGTGTGTGTGTGTGTGTGTTTATGTGTGTGTGTGTGTGTGTGTGTGTGTTTATGTGTGTGTGCGTGTGAGTGTGTGTGTGTGTGTTTATGTGTGTGTGTTTTTGTGCATGTGTGCAGATCAAGGTTCTGTTCGATCCAAAACTCTCCAAGCAGTGAGTGTTTGGCCAGCATTAATCCCTTCTATTTGTATGTGCCCTGATTCAGAGCACATTTGAGCTTGTTATTGAGGACAACAGTCTGCCCATTCTCAGGAAGAAAAACAAAAATATTGATCAACGTTTAATTTCCTTTGTATGCACTGGGGTATGGAGAACTGTTGTACGTTATCTTTTTCTTTTACACATCTGAGGAGAGTCGTATGTTTTCATTATTCCATAATCCACGCTGTAGACTGGCTCAGCAGCATCCTATAATGTTTATTTCTCTTCTAGAATGGCAGCTTTTAATAAGGTGCACCTTTTAGTTTAAGTACAAAACATATAAGATATTATGGCTAACACCGATCAAATTTGACAGATCTTTATTTTATCATTAGGGCCATGTTTCCTGACTTTAACATGTAGTTCCACCCTCCAACACCCTGAGGATGCTACAGGGCATTCTGAAACCACTTCTATTAATATATTTAATACCTTGCGTTATCTCAGCTGAGAGTTGAGTTTCCCTAGGACTTGATGGGTGGAATTTGTCCTCAGGGTTTCCTTACGTTAGACACTCCCAGCGCTTCAGAATATCAGAACTCCATTCCTCTGTTTCCACAAAACTGCTCTTGTTGCAGATTCACCAGAGTAAGAAAGCGTGTGTGTGCGGCCTGATGTGAGAAGGTATAAGCTTTCTTCTTTCTTCTTTAGTCAGGCACTGGGTTAACTGCTCCCAGGTCACATGACCTGCAGAAACACATGACTTTCTGTGGAAAGTGTGTGTGGTGTGCTTGTGTGTGTGTGTGTATGTGTGTGTGTGTCTGTGTGTGTGTGTGAGTGGGTGAGTGTGTGTGTGTGTGTGTGTGTGAGTGGGTGAGTGGTGTGTGTGTGTGTGTGAGTGTGAGTGTGTGTGAGTGTGTGTGTGTGTGTGTGTGTGTGAGTGTGTGTGTGTGTGTGTGTGTGTGTGTGTATAGGCCTCTCTAACTTTCCCACGCTGGTGTGAGCCACAGGGCCTCTTTGGTATGGGGGGGGGGGGGGGGGGGGGGGGTCTCTGCATTCATTTCCTGTGTGTTCACCACAGGTACAGCAGTCCTCCTGAACCCAGTTTATGCGATACCTTCAGAACCACAGAAGTCTGCACCTGAGTTCAAATGGTATTTGTTTTGGATCCAAATAATTTTGCATTTGCATTTGAACCTGCTAGGAGGAGCCGGGGTTTACTCTTTCGGGATCATTTCATTCGTTCCAAACACCAGGCAAGCTTAGTCAAATGCAGAAAAGTATTTGAATCCAAAACTAATACTATCTGAACTCGGGACTGGTTTGCGTTAAGCTGCCCCTCGTAACCACGCCGACCAGGCTGCCCGGAGAGCCGAGCACATGATGCAGAGAGAGCCGTAATGGCCGCTCCTCTGAGAGCCGTAATGGCCGCTCCTCTGAGAGCCGTAATGGCCGCTCCTCTGAGAGCTGTAATGGCCGTTCCTCTCAGAGCCGTAATGGCCGCCCCTCTGAAAGCCTGCTGAAATGACTGACAGCTCACACACGGGACAAATCCAGATGACACTCTTCTCAGAATAAGTCCTGTGTGGCCTCCTGACGGGGCGCTGGAATTCGGGGATGTCCCAGAGAAAAAAGAAACGAGATGTTACCAGTTGGGAGACCAGGCGACGAACTTCAGTTCTGTTCCGTTTCAGTTCTGTTCCGTTTCAGTTCTGTACCGTTTTAGTTCTGTACTGTTTCAGTTCTGTTCCGTTTCAGTTCTGTTCCGTTTCAGTTCTGTACCGTTTTAGTTCTGTACCGTTTCAGTTCTGTACCGCTTCAGTTCTGTTCCATTTCAGTTCTGCGCTTTAGTTTGTGCCAGCGCCAGCCTCATTCCACATTCTACCAGCAGAGGGCAGTATCGGTCTACTGGGTGTGCTTGAGAGGACTGCTGAATAAAATGGCCATTTTCATTTTCATTTTGAAACGAGGGTTGATTTCTTGGGAATAATAAAAATAGGTAATATAGTATTCCGCTTGAAGCGCCTCATTTGCTGGAACCAGCCTCCACAGGAAAAGGGTTTTCTAAAAAGGCACTTAGAAAAGCGATGTCTAAAAATACTCAATGGAAAGTCTCCCTGGCTCTTGGTTTTAAGTTTTAAGTTTTAAGTTTTGAAAGCACTGACCTGTTGCTGAACAGCTGCAACATGCTTGTGTTTGTTTTTGTTCTGTAATGTAGATGCAAAACTTGATTTGTTTTTATTTTATACATTGGGCGGTATAAATCAATCAACACTGTAATTAAAGTGACATAAACGTGGGGCTTAATTGTACAGTGCTCCAACTGGCACTGACACTGTAATAATGGGGTTATACGGTGTTTTTCTGTGTTTCACCTGCATGAAGTGCAGCAGCCATTTTGAGCCAAAACACTCCCCAAAACACTATGTTAGGAAGTTGCCAAGCCAATTAAAATCAGGCACGATGAGGTAGCTGGGATAGGAATGCCAGTTTGGGAATTTTTCCAGGATTCAAGGGAACTGGAATCAGTACTAACCAATCCCAGCCTTGCTTATCTTCAGCACTAACCAATCCCAGCCCTGCTTATCTTCGGCACTAACCAATCCCAGCGCTCCTTAGCTTCAGCACTAACCAATCCCAGCCCTGCTTAGCTCCAGCCGTTTGACAGGAGAGGGACATATGACTGTTGGTTAAAGAGACAGTATTTTTCCAGAGGAAACGGAGCCTGTGCACGAGTCGGGTCTTGCCGCTTGGAGACCGGCCCGTTGCATACTGGAACGGTTTGAGTCTCTCGCCGAGGCGCTGCTCATGTTTACCGCATGTGGGGGGGGGGGGCTCTCTCCGTGTCCGTCTGCTCAGCCAATGAACTCCTGTCTTCCATTTTCCGTCCGACGGTCACTTTTTCCGCTAACCCTGTTTCCAGGAGCGGTGGCGCAGTGGGTCGGGTGATAGGATCGGCGCTGAACAGGATCCGCGGCTCCGCCGTGTTTATTCTGGGCCTGCTCGGGACCGATCGTCCGCCGTCACCGCGGTAACCCTTCAGTCCCCGCGGCGCCCTGCACCTCACGCCTGTTCACCCCGTCTGAACGAGCGCTGTGCTCTTGTTTTGGGCCCCTGTTAAAACCCGACTGAATGTGTTGGGCCGGAGCCGAAGCCCTGGGGGGGTTCTGGGTGGAGCAGGTTCAGGTCGGGCCCGGGGCCCGGGACCGGACGGGTTAAGGGCGCCGGGCTGCGGGGGCCGGTTTTGGGGAGAGTGCTGAATAATGTATTGGAGTTTGGGATCAGGTGTATCGGCCTGACCTCCTCAGTTTACCTGGAGACGCAGGATCTTAAGAGCACTGCATTTTTCTAAAGCTCTTTACAATGAATGCCTCTGATCCGCCCATTCTCACACACACACACACTCACACACTCACGCGCCAGTGGTGAAAGTCTGCCATTCGCAGGCACTGATCAGCTCCTCAGGACCAGTTAGGTCTCTCACTCAGGGACACTTCCTCTCTGCCTGCCAGACAACGGCTCTCACCTCCATAACGAAAGTTGCCCCGTTCACACAAAGCACACACAAGCACAGCCGCAGTCACAAACACATGAAACTGAAGCATGTGATTGATATCGACATTTCCTCACGTGAAAAAACTGCTTCTCTTCAGAACAGCTTGACTTGAGAGGAGAGAGTACTGCCAGGGTTAAATCCATTCACACAAAACTGCAATTACTGCCAAAATCAACACTTGTAAAGTTCAGTAAACACACAACGATTACTATTGTAAACAATGTTAAATAATGCTAATTTCCCTGTCTTTACAAAACTGTGCCCCTAACATGATTACAAGAAAAGGAAACCAGACTATTAGTCAGTTATGTATGTTTTCCTGGTTGTTATGACAACCGCTCATTCTCATATGTAATATTGCATCCGTCTGGGGTCATATGACACATAGTGACACACAGGACCTTCCAAACAAACACGGAGAGTATGTGAACAGAAGTCTGGCTCTTTGCGAGTTGGTGGCCTGTTTCTCTGCCTGTGTCTGATCTGACGTGTGGTTTTAACCTCAGAGTGGCTGTAGAGCTGTGCATGGGGCGGGACTCTAAGCAGGGTGATCAGGGGACGGGGAATTGGGTGGGCTTCTGGTGACTGGACCAGGCGGCTAACACACTTACAAGGGCGAACCTCCCGTTCCACATCGGTGAATGAAAACACTCCACACTCGGAACCACATCAGCTCAGGTGGGAGGAGCGGAAGAGCGGTTGTCTAGCAGCCACTAAATTCGTCTGCAGGGAGATTTTCATTGGCCTCTCCCCAGTTCCCACTCCCGCACACTCTCTCCCCAGTTCCCACTCCCACGCACTCTCTCCTCCGCACCCTGACCGACCACGCCAACATCCTGGAGGCTCACCTGTGCCAAATCTAAAGGCGTGAATCAAAACAGAACCATTTCTCACACACACACGCGCACACACACACACGCACACACACCTTGTTAGAGCTTCAAGCACAGGCCCCACCCCTGGTGGCTGCTTCAGAGGAGTCGACAAGCGCGGCAAAGCATGCTGGGTCTTGCTGACGGCCTGCGGCTGAACGGTCGGGCGACCCACAGCACCAGAGCTCAATCAATATGAACCTGAGAGCGCTGGAGCCCTGCTGCCATGCCTACTCAATACTGCATACTGCATACTGTCCTAGCCCTGCCGCCATGCCTACTCAATACTGCATACTGCATACTGCATACTGTCCTAGCCCTGCCGCCATGCCTACTCAATACTGCATACTGCATACTGTCCTAGCCCTGCCGCCATGCCTACTCAATACTGCATACTGTCCTAGCCCTGCCGCAATGCCTACTCAATACTGCATACTGCATACTGTCCTAGCCCTGCCGCAATGCCTACTCAATACTGCATACTGCATACTGCATACTATCCTAGCCCTGCCACCATGCCTACTCAATACTGCATACTGCATACTGTCCTAGCCCTGCCGCCATGCCTACTCAATACTGCATACTGCATACTGCATACTGTCCTAGCCCTGCCGCCATGCCTACTCAATACTGCATACTGCATACTGTCCTAGCCCTGCCACAATGCCTACTCAATACTGCATACTGTCCTAGCCCTGCCGCAATGCCTACTCAATACTGCATACTGCATACTGTCCTAGCCCTGCCGCAATGCCTACTCAATACTGCATACTGCATACTGTCCTAGCCCTGCCGCAATGCCTACTCAATACTGCATACTGCATACTGTCCTAGCCCTGCCGCCATGCCTACTCAATACTGCATACTGTCCTAGCCCTGCCGCAATGCCTACTCAATACTGCATACTGCATACTGTCCTAGCCCTGCCGCAATGCCTACTCAATACTGCATACTGTCCTAGCCCTGCCGCAATGCCTACTCAATACTGCATACTGCATACTGTCCTAGCCCTGCCACAATGCCTACTCAATACTGCATACTATCCTAGCCCTGCCACCATGCCTACTCAATACTGCATACTGCATACTGCATACTGTCCTAGCCCTGCCGCCATGCCTACTCAATACTGCATACTATCCTAGCCCTGCCACCATGCCTACTCAATACTGCATACTGCATACTGCATACTGTCCTAGCCCTGCCGCCATGCCTACTCAATACTGCATACTGTCCTAGCCCTGCCGCAATGCCTACTCAATACTGCATACTGCATACTGTCCTAGCCCTGCCGCAATGCCTACTCAATACTGCATACTGCACACTGTCCTAGCCCTGCCGCAATGCCTACTCAATACTGCATACTGCATACTGTCCTAGCCTGCCGCAATGCCTACTCAATACTGCATGCTGCATACTGTCCTAGCCTGCCGCCCTGCACACTCAGTACTTCTCTGTCTTAGGGCTGTGAGGTCAGACGTGGTGGAAATGTTTGTGTAACATTACCCACGATGCATTGTGCAAGACAGAAATAGACGCTGGAGAGGAGGGGCCGCTTCCTGTCTCCTCTCTCGTTCCGCTTTTCGAGCACCTCGTTTGCCGGGCAGACTGGATCATGAGACCCAGACCCTATGAAGGACCGTCTGTACTGGCCTGTGTGCCCACTCATCATCCCAACTGCAGTCTGTCTGTCATAGCGACTTGCAGTTGATTAGACTAAGCAGGGGACAACCTCTCTGGAGCACTGCAGGGTTAAGGGCTTTGCTCAAGGGCCCAATGGCTGCACTGGCCTAAACCACCAGCCTTCCAGGTCCCAGTCATGTACCTTAGCCACTAGGCTACAGGCTGCCCCAGTCATGTACCTTAGCCACTGGGCTACAGGCTGCCCCAGTCATGTACCTTAGCCACTAGGCTACAGGCTGCCCCAGTCATGTACCTTAGCCACGAGGCTACAGGCTGCCCCAGTCATGTACCTTAGCCACTAGGCTACAGGCTGCCCCAGTCATGTACCTTAGCCACTAGGCTACAGGCTGCCCCAGTCATGTACCTTAGCCACGAGGCTACAGGCTGCCCCAGTCATGTACCTTAGCCACTAGGCTACAGGCTGCCCCAGTCATGTACCTTAGCCACTAGGCTACAGGCTGCCCCAGTCATGCACCTTAGCCACTAGGCTACAGGCTGCCCCAGTCATGTACCTTAGCCACTAGGCTACAGGCTGCCCCAGTCATGTACCTTAGCCACTAGGCTACAGGCTGCTCCAGTCATGCACCTTAGCCACTAGGCTACAGGCTGCTCCAGTCATGTACCATTGCCACTAGGCTACAGGCTGCCCCAGTCATGCACCTTAGCCACTAGGCTACAGGCTGCCCCAGTCATGTACCTTAGCCACTAGGCTACAGGCTGCCCCAGTCATGAACCTTAGCCACTAGGCTACAGGCTGTCCCAGTCATGTACCTTAGCCACTAGGCTACAGGCTGCCCCAGTCATGTACCTTAGCCACTAGGCTACAGGCTGTCCCAGTCATGTACCTTAGCCACTAGGCTACAGGCTGCCCCAGTCATGTACCTTAGCCACTAGGCTACAGGCTGTCCCAGTCATGTACCTTAGCCACTAGGCTACAGGCTGCCCCAGTCATGTACCTTAGCCACTAGGCTACAGGCTGTCCCAGTCATGTACCTTAGCCACTAGGCTACAGGCTGCCCCAGTCATGTACCTTAGCCACTAGGCTACAGGCTGTCCCAGTCATGTACCTTAGCCACTAGGCTACAGGCTGCCCCAGTCATGCACCTTAGCCACTAGGCTACAGGCTGCCCCAGTCATGTACCTTAGCCACTAGGCTACAGGCTGCCCCAGTCATGTACCTTAGCCACTAGGCTACAGGCTGCCCCAGTCATGTACCTTAGCCACTAGGCTACAGGCTGCCCCAGTCATGTACCTTAGCCACTAGGCTACAGGCTGCCCCAGTCATGTACCTTAGCCACTAGGCTACAGGCTGTCCCAGTCATGTACCTTAGCCACTAGGCTACAGGCTGCCCCAGTCATGTACCTTAGCCACTAGGCTACAGGCTGCCCCAGTCATGTACCTTAGCCACTAGGCTACAGGCTGCCCCAGTCATGTACCTTAGCCACTAGGCTACAGGCTTCCCCAGTCATGTACCTTAGCCACTAGGCTACAGGCTGCCCCAGTCATGTACCTTAGCCACTAGGCTACAGGCTGCCCCAGTCATGTACCTTAGCCACTAGGCTACAGACTGCCCCAGTCATGTACCTTAGCCACTAGGCTACAGGCTGTCCCTGTTTGGTGTTGCTCCTGTAAACGTGATGTTTTTGGATCTAGCATCACCTAAGAACACCCTTGTGTGCCACATGAACTCCAGTAATTGGAGTGTAAAACGTAACGGCCCATTGCATAAGATGCAGACACCTTAGGCTGTTTATTCCATGAACCCATCTGAACACAGTGCGCTTCACAATGGAACACTATGTTTTGTGCTTGCCATGCTATTTCTTTGATAATGAATGTACAGTATTTATTTATTTGTGTAAATTTGTGTCTGTTGTCTGATTGGGGAGGCGATGGTGACTGGCGCAGTGATTGGACAGAAGCAGAGTTCTGGTTCTGGTAGAACCTGTGTTTGTGTGTGGGTCAGGCTCAGGCTCAGGAGAGAAGGCGCTGTGTGTCTGCAGAGCTGGGGCACCGTGGAGGTGGTGTTGGCGGGTGATGTAATCTCAGGAACAATGAGCGCTGTGTGTGTGTGTGTGTGTGTGTGTGTGTATGTGAGCGTGTGTGTGTGTGTGTATATATGTGTGTGTGTGTGAGCGTGTGTGTGTGTGTGTGAGTGTGTGTGTGTGTGTGTGTGAGCGTGTGTGTGTGTGTGTGTGTGTGAGCGTGTGTGTGTGTGTGTGTGTGTGTGAGCGTTTGTGTGTGTGTGTGTGTGTGTCTGTGTGTGTGAGTGTGAGAGAGTGTTTGTGTGTGTGTGTGTTTTCTGCAGAGCTTCCAGCGCTCCGGCCCGCCCAGGAATCCCGCCAACAAACCCACACACATACACAACCCTGCACAACATACACACATACATACACACAGCCATGAACATACAACCTGGACACACACAATGTTTAACACACACACACACACTCACAACATTTAACACACACACACACAATGTTTAAAACACACACACAGTGTTTAACACACACACAGCGTTTAACACACTTAAACGAACACACACACAGCGTTTAACACACACACACACTCACACACACACACAGCGTTTAACACGCACACACACACACACAGCGTTTACCACGCACACACACACACACACAGCGTTTAACACGCACACACACAGCATTTAACACGCACACACACACACACACACACACACACACAGCGTTTAAGCCCTGAACCCAGATCCCCAGGCTGTGTACAGTGTACTGTTCCCCAGCAGGGTGACTTCGGGCTCCAAATGTTGTGGAACAGAAACATTTTTCTCTCTCCGCTGTCCTCTGTACCTTCTCTTCTACTATTTCCTCTTGCCCCGACCTGCCCCCGACCTGCCCCCGACCTGCCCCCAACCTGCCCCCAACCTGCCTCCAACCTGGCCCGAACCTGCCCTGCCTCAATGACTTTTAATGGTGTAATCGGATTCTATTTTCTAATCCCATCATCATGGTGACTGCTTAGATGAGCTATGTTTAGATTTTTTGAAAATAAATGTTTACATTGTCATTGCGGAGAGTGACTAAAGTGAATTTGATTCATCAGATACATCGGATGTGTATCGGCCCACATACAAACAAGAATTAGAATTTGGAATTCGGAATATCTGATCTTTGCTTGACAGGATTGACAGCGGATGCAGCAACTATGCAACACACCTTGTAAATACAAATATGTTGGGGCATTCCAGAGGAGAAGAGGAGATTGAATTCTGATCTCCAGGGCGTGGGCATGAACTCAGATGACTCCTATTCAAAGGTGTGGACCTCATTCAACGTCCCATTATAGTCACAACCGTTCCTCCATTCAACAGGATCCTCTTAAAGGAGATCACAGTGCATCAGCTGAAATACGTATACACTCAGTGACCACGTTATTACTTATTAAACCTGTTTATTCCACCGATTGGTCTTCTGCTGCTGTAGCCCATCCACTTCAAGCTTTGACGTGTTGTGTTCAGAGATGCTCTTCCGCATACCACTGTTGTAATGGTGTGGTTTTTGTGTTACTGTCACCTTCTTGTCAGCTTGAACCAGTCTTGTGCATGTCCTCCACTGATCTATTTAACAAGGTGTTCACCCGCAGAACTGTTGCTCACTGGATGTCTTTTTATTTTTGTACCATTCTCTGTAAAACTCTAGAGACCGTTGTGTGCGAACGTTCCAGGAAATCAGCACTTTCTGAGATACCACCATGTCTGGCACCAACTATCATTCCACAGTCAAAGTCACTTAGATCTTTGTCATTCCATTCTTGTAAATAGAGTTGTTGCCACGTGATTGGCTCATTTAGATATTTGCATTAACAAGCTGGTGTACAAGTGTACCTAATAAAGTGGTACCTGTGTCTACTGTATCTGTACCCAGAGTGGTGCGGTTGATGAATAAGTGATGATTCCAGTCGGGCCCAGTTTAAACTGGACTCCGCAGTGTGGACCGGGAAGTGGCCAATGTCGGCAGGACGGTTATTAATTCCAGACTGTGGTGAAATGAAGTTGTCCTGGCGGGAAGTGGGACACGTGGAGGCTTTTTTACGATTGCACGGGCTTTTGAAAAACACAGTCTGGGAGGCGGCGATGTTTTTGAACTGTGTTTTTCACAAACAAGCCCAGCCAACACAAATACCATCGCCTGCCAGTCAGAACAACTCACACACCTCTATAAGGAGCGTTACGTCACCCGACAGCACACACATTCTCTGATCATTCTCCCTGTTTAATGTGACTTATTGCTGATTATGCGCATGGTGTGGACATCTGCACAGTTCCTGAAGGAATGCGTCTCATCGCTGGATGAATGACACGCTGGAGGAGAAGGCTGTTGAATCAATAACAGAAATGTGTGGAGAAGACGGGCCTTAACGAGAAAGCCACACTATCTGGTATCCATCTTAACCTCTGACCTGGTGAGGGTTTGGACAGCCTGATCTCAGCCCCAGCTTCTGTGAAACTCAGATGAATATTTTTAGATTTTTTTCTTGTTTGTTCTTTTCTGTGACTGGATATGAAGATGAACTGTACCTTGTGCAGTGTGGGTGGGAACAGAGAACATCAAATTGAGTTAACACAAATAATAAGAGAGAGAGAAATTAGAGTAATCCTGTCGCCTGGAATTTAATATGCACATAATTATTTAATCATTCCAAATTACTCCAAGTCCATGTAATGTTCAAGTGCTCTGGCAATCCTACCCTGGTCCTCCTGTCCAGAAAGCACAATCTGAGAGAGTGAGAGAGTGGGGGGTTAAAGCTGTAGAGATAGAGAGGGAGAGAAGGAGAGGGAGTGATGGAGAGAGATTGAGAGAGAGAGAGGGCGATGGCTGTGTGCCAGGGTGTAATAACAGACTCATAAGAAGGGGAACAGTCGGCATTAGTGAAAGCAGGTCACCAGGGATCTTCTGTTCTTAACAGTGATGGGAATAGAACAGGGAACATGGGCTCTCTGTAGCACAGCAATGCAAACATGGCTGGGCACGCATGCAACATAGATGCACACACACACACACATACACACACACACTGCACACACACACACACACACATACACACACACACTGCACACACACACTCACACACTTCACACACACACACACACTCACACACATACACACTGCACACACACATATACACACACACACTCACACACACACACACATACACACACACACTGCACACACACACTGCACACACACACACACACACACACACACACACATACACACACACACTGCACACACACACTCACACACTTCACACACACACACACACTCACACACACACACTGCACACACACTAACACACTCACACACACACACACTCACACACTCTCACACACACATACACACACACTCACACACACACACTCATACACTCTCACACACACATACACACACACACACACACACACACACTCACAGGAGGCTGCATGTGGGGGCCTCGAGGCAGGCAGGGGGCTCCACACAGCCCTGAGTTGACGGGCGGATCCTGTAATCCATCTCAGGCATTCCACCGCTCCCGGAAGATCCAGGAGTCCGCCGGAATCTGTCACGCGCTCCCTGGTATTCCCTGAGTGATCCGACATCCGCAATGAGCACCACAGGTGGAAGTGAAGTTCAGAAATTTGCGGCATCCCGTCATGAGCTGACGAAGACTCGTGAATTTATGAACCGCAAAGTGCGGGGGAACCTCCCCAGAGCTCTGGCAGCCAATCAGAATGAGGGATGTGATCGTGCTGGCCTTCGCTCCGCTTTACTCAGTGCCGTTACAGCATCGCGACTTCAAAGCGGAATGTTGTTCTCTGAGTCAAAAGTGCAGTCCGTGCGTTACGGGCCAGAAGCATAAAAAGTATCATAAAACGCAGCATTGTGTTGAAAACACTCGTGATTACCATGGTGCCGCGCCTGCACTGCGTCCAGAGGATCCCAGACGTCTTCGTATGGTTTGATTTAGGTTTATATGTTTCACATTACTCTGCCGTGGACCTCTGCCAGACGGAGCTGAGGAGGGACGGCACGGTAAAGAACAGGAGCGCGCGCATGGAGCGCGTGAATGAAAAGGAGAGAGTGAGAGAGAGAGAGGGAGAGAAAGAGAGAGGGAGAGAGAGGGAGAGAGTGAGGGAGAGAGAGGGAGATAAAGAGAGAGGGAGAGAGAGAGAGAGGGAGAGAAAGAGAGAGGGAGAGAGAGGGAGAGAGAGTGAGGGAGAGAGAGGGAGAGAAAGAGAGAGGGAGAGAGAGTGAGAGAGTGAGGGAGAGACAGAGGGAGAGAGAGAAAGAGAGAGGGAGAGAGAAAGCAAGAGCGATAGACAGAAAGGGAGAGAGTGAGAGTGAGAAAGAGGGGGAGAGAGAGGGAAGGAGAGAGTGAGAGTGAGAGAGGGAGAGGCTTTTTGTCTCCTTCAAGTGACCTCTCATTCCCCCCATAAATCCAGACTTATCCTGCTGTTTGCCATAGAAAGCGGCGTGGCTGAACCAAAGGCACCAGTGGAACACGCACGCCAAAACAAACAGTTTGTGCGTGTTGTGCCTAGAGAACAAATGCGCGTTTATGATGCGCTTTTTAATCTCCATATTCACCGTGCTCTGACCTGGTCTGACTCCATTCACTCCTTCACAGTGAAACACATCAAAGTGTTGTTGTTTCAGACACAAAAAAAAAAGAGGAACAATTTCAGAACAACATGGGCCTGTGGCCTGCGGCTATTTGAAAAAATGCGATCACCAAAACAAAAAAGATATTATGTCACTCTGCTCATGTTTGCAGCCCAACTTCTGCATTGGCATTATACTGCAAACCTGTACTGCTTTAGGAAGTACCCCTCTGGGCCAATGCGTGCCAATGCCTGCCAAAACGAATCTGTTCATCTATGTCCGCTGCCCATGGGGCAGCCTGTAGCCTAGAGGCTAAGGTACATGACTGGGACAGCCTGTAGCCTAGTGGCTAAGGTACATGACTGGGGCAGCCTGTAGCCTAGAGGCTAAGGTACATGACTGGGGCAGCCTGTAGCCTAGTGGCTAAGGTACATGACTGGGGAAGCCTGTAGCCTAGTGGCTAAGGTACATGACTGGGGCAGCCTGTAGCCTAGTGGCTAAGGTACATGACTGGGGCAGCCTGTAGCCTAGTGGCTAAGGTACATGACTGGGGCAGCCTGTAGCCTAGTAGCTAAGGTACATGAGTGGAACCTGGAAGTTTGGTGGTTCAAGCCCCAGTGTAGCCACAATAAGATCTTTGCAGCTGTTGGGCCCTCGACCAAGGCCCTTAACCACGCATTGCTCCAGGGTGGGATTGGCCCCTGCGTACTCAAAATAAACTGCAAATTGCTTTAGATAAAAGAGGCAGCTCAATAACTGTAATATAAATACCTATAGATCAAAGTTGAAGCACAGCGTCACTGAAAGCAGTTTTAAAGTGTAAATGCTGAGCTGACCAGGGTAATGAGAGCTGTGATTGGGCCTTAAAAATCAGCCCAGCCCTCTGAAACTCTCTGTGAGAACATCACCCCTCTGAAACTATCTGTGAGAACATCACCCCTCTGAAACTCTCTGTGAGAACATCACCCCTCTGAAACTATCTGTGAGAACATCACCCCTCTGGAACTCTCAGTGAGAACATCACCCCTCTGAAACTCTCTGTGAGAACATCACCCCTCTGAAACTCTCTGTGAGAACATCACCCCTCTGAAACTATCTGTGAGAACATCACCCCTCTGAAACTCTCTGTGAGAACATCACCCCTCTGAAACTCTCTGTGAGAACATCACCCCTCTGAAACTCTCTGTGAGAATATCACCCCTCCGACACCCCGTGAGAATGACACCCCAGGCCTCTGAAACAGGTGTTCCACGTGGCCCCACCTGTATAGAGGAAGAAAAACCAGCGTGGAGAAGTTACGCAAGTCTGACACAAACCGAAAGCCTGGTTTTACCATCGCTCTCTTTCCCGCACCCTGCTGAATGGCCCATTACAGCACCCCGAGTCTCTGCCCAGAACATGACCTACAGTAAGCACAGTGTGCTGCATTAGACAGATGAGAAATATACGCATCAGTCTTTCTTTGTTTATCCCTCACGAGGAAAGTCCCAACGAGATCAGTATCTCTCGTGCAAGGGCGTCCCAGCCAACAGGAAACAGATTCCAGGTGTGTGAGTGGCTAGGGTGTAATGATACTGATCTCTTGACGTTTCTGCTATGTTAAGAATGATTAGTTCACTGTTGCTCTCAAACCTCACCTCGGTAATGCGAGTTGTGTAAAACTGCAGACTTATCAATGTTTACAGTGGTGCAACGGTGGCTGCCTCTGGAATAAATTTCATGTTTATTCGTTATTATCGTGTTCAGATTAAGTGAACTTAAAGACGAGTTGTTGTCTCAAGTTCACCAAACTTAAAATTTTAATGCAGACACGAACTTTTACAAATATGAGAGAACATGAATGTATCATGCATAAGAGATATTCAAATATTATTAAAGGATTCAGAGTCAATTGAAATAGGATAAAATATGAGAATGTAAAATGGTAATAAAATACAAGAAAGATATTGGCTACCTCTTGAATAAACATCATGCTTATCAGTTATGTTCGGATTCATAGGCAGAGCAACAGATTGCGGAATGGATCATGTAGATGCCAATGTCGTCACCGCCACCACAGTTAGCGTGACAGCAATGAGAACCGTGTGAGGACAGGATGTACCATGCACAAGACACATCAAAATATTATCAAAAAGGGATTGTCATAAAAACAATTGAATGAAATCGAACTAAATATGAGAATGTAAAAATTTTAATAACACACAAAAAGAAATAACAATCAAAAGCAAGACTGTATTTTAAAATGGATTTAAGGGATGGTACGGTCACTGCCCCCGGTGGTCTGATCTCTTCAGGAAGATTGTTCTAGAAACTAGTTTACTCACAGAAATCGGCAAAGAACGGAACATAAAATCGGAACAATGTCATCACTAGCTCTCGCCTATGAAATTGGATTTGCAAGAATACTTCAGCAAGAGCAGCTGGATTAGAAATCTGTGCTTCTGACCGCAAGGTGCAGCCTGGGGGCGGCCTGTAGCGTAGTGGTTAAGGTAACTGACTGGGACAGGCAAGGTCGGTGGTTCTAATCCCAGTGTAGCCACAATAAGATCCGCACAGCCGTTGGGCCCTTGAGCAAGGCCCTTAACGCTGCATTGCTCCAGGGGAGGATTGTCTCCTGCTTAGTCTAATCAACTGTACGTCGCTCTGGATAAGAGCGTCTGCCAAATGGCAGTAATGTAATGTAATGTAATGTAATGTAATGTAATGACGGCAAGGACAAGACCAGAGGTCGGAGGCCCTGTACGGCCTGCGTGCTGGCTTTCATTGTCACTTAACTCACCTCACCTGGTTTCTTGGGTCCGAATCGGTTGCTGTTTTTAAGGTGAAAACAAAAACCAACACACCCAGTGGCTCTCCAGGACCAGGAGTGAGGACCACTGGACTAGACAATACCTTCCAGCCCAGGGATGTCAAGCTCTAGTCCTGAAAGGCCACAGTGTCTGCAGGTTTAACTCCAGTCCTGGAGGGCCGCAGTGTCTGCAGGTTTAATTCCAGTCCTGGAGGGCTGCAGTGTCTGCAGGTTTAACTCCAGTCCTGGAGGGCCGCAGTGTCTGCAGGTTTAACTCCAGTCCTGGAGGGCCGCAGTGTCTGCAGGTTTAACTCCAGTCCTGGAGGGCCGCAGTGTCTGCAGGTTTAACTCCAGTCCTGGAGGGCCGCAGTGTCTGCAGGTTTAACTCCAGTCCTGGAGGGCCGCAGTGTCTGCAGGTTTAACTCCAGTCCTGGAGGGCCGCAGTGTCTGCAGGTTTAACTCCAGTCCTGGAGGGCCGCAGTGTCTGCAGGTTTAACTCCAGTCCTGGAGGGCCGCAGTGTCTGCAGGTTTAACTCCAGTCCTGGAGGGCCGCAGTGTCTGCAGATTTAATTCCAGTCCTGGAGGGCAGCAGTGTCTGCAAGCATTAGAGGTTTATAAGTGGATCTGTGTGGCCAGTATGTCTGAGAGAAGCCACAGTTGGTTTATCAGCAGGTAACTCTGGAAACAAGGTCATCAAAAAGACTCGATGAAACAGAACATAAGCCAGAGAAAGACTTGCGTTGGAGAGAGTTGGCCTGCCTTGTGTAAAGGGGGGTGTAAGACCTTCCATTTTTGTAAGCGTTCAAACCCACCTGCTACGATGGCTATCAATCTAAACCACCTGTTAGAGGTTTCCATTTAAAACCACCAGCTCCAGTGGCTGTCAATAAAACCACTAAAAATGAGAGTTTTAGGAGGAGCACTTTCATAGTCCAGATGTCGGCTATTGCCAAGTAGTATTCGCATGTGTCTCTGGTCTTACATTACATCATTTGTTTTTAGATTGATTAATGTCACATTACAACCCATTATATTAATTTAAGCAATGACTTAATGAATGTTTCTCCTACACTTTAAGTGCTTACATCTGATTAACAAGACTAATGAAGGGAAACTAGGGCTATAACATTCCCAGACCAGCGAGTAAAGACACAACATCACCAAAGCGCTGGCACAATTTAACTGTACTGACGAGAACCAAACTACAAACCATAAAATCCCTGAGGTGGATTTGTACAAAAGACAGGGGCTTTATATATGAGGGCACAGTTAGGCCCAGCACTACAGTGACGGCTTGGTAGAGGCCCACATGGACTTCATTAAGGTTCTGTTCCACTTTAAAAATCACATTTTCAGTCAGATTCACCTTTCTGTTTACTGAAAGTGATTATGCAATGTGTATGGTGGAATTAGTGTAAGTATTTACAATGTCTGTCTTTGGAGTCGGACGATATTACGGGACAATTATTTTCTTGTTATAAGATTTTGGGGTGAGTACAGCATCACAAATCTCATTGTTAGATCCTGAAATTTCATCATTTTTCTCCATGAAAAATCCAAACTTTCTTGGGTACTGACTGACTGATTTGGGTAGTGGTCATTAAAAAAATGGTTAAAAACAATCTTCAAACATGTCTTTTTTAGAATCTGTATTATAACGACATCTTACTTGTTTCAGATTATAGACTGCTAAAAATTTTTTTCAAATTTGTCATTTCTGCAATTTGAAATGATCTGGAAGACCAAAGATACGTTTAAACAACCTTATTAACAAATAGTTGTGTGTGATTCGCCTTAATAAAAACATAGGCCTGCCATTTTGCATTTCTTTCGGCAGCTTTTATAAAGTCGAACAACTTTTATTCTCTGGAGCACTCCTTTCGATTTGGAGTGACAGAAAAATATTTGACATGGTGAGGTTGCATAACGTCGTGCTCAGTGAAACATAAGTGGTGGAGAAGAAGGCGCTCGTAGTTAAAATGGCTTTAGAACATTCACAGGGAAGGGGTGTGCGGGAGGTTTCGTCTCCGATGCTAATACATCGGGCAGACGTGGGCAGGCCCCCGTACTCTTCCCCCTGCACTTTTCCGCTGTTCAGCTCCGGGGATGGTCCGTCTGATCTGCGGGAGAGGAGGGGGGGGAAGGGCCGGGTCGGGTCGCTGAGGGGGGAGACGCAGCTGGGAGAGATCTGTTCGGCTCATTCCGATGATTTCTCTCGCCTAGAACACACAGTACGGTTTCTGAAGCCCGCAAGGGGGGAAGCGATAGAGAGAGAGAGAGAGAGCAAGTGCTTGTGACACACTAGACGGGTTCTGTCACCACCAAGCAGAGCTTGCGTTCTCCTTTTACCTCGCCCGAGGGTTTGTGAGCACGGAGCGCGACCGTCTGCGGGAAACCTCCCGCTGCGTCTGACCAGCAGTGTCTGTCCGTTTCTCCTAGTTCTCGATGTTCTTGTTTGCCGTAGCAGTTTAAGTCTCAATCTGCGGACGGATATAATGAACAGTCACAGTCTTGGCGGTTGTCAGCGAGCCGCTGTTCTGTCATGTCGCCATTCCTCTTTTGTGTGTGCGTGTGTTGCAAGGCCTCTGAAACTCGCTGATGCATGATTCTAGCTGAAATGTCAGGCACGCTAGATATTTTTGGACAATTAACTCAGACACACGAAACAGTGATTGCTGGCTAACATAGACCACCTTGTGAAGCACAAAATAAATGGCTGTACTTTGCTTCCTGATGCAGGACGAGATAAAGGAGCTGTTACCAGAGCGGATTGGAGATTGGAAGTCACAATCAAGGATTAAAGGACAGGTGCAGTGGACCAAGCCTTTCCTGTGAAATGTTTCACAAATCACCGTTGGCCTACTCGGCGTCCGGCTCAGTTCTGCTTTACCCGTGTTCCTCCTGGAACATACCCCGTGTTTATCACACGCAAACAACCCGTTGCTGCAGCAGCCAGACGGAAAAATCAAAGACTACGCAAGCTTGTAGAAAGGGAGTATTTCACCACTTTAGGGATGCGGCAATTTTGCCCTGATTCTTACTGAACGTGGCTAAGTTTGGCCTTTTATGTGAAACGATTTGGCAGTCGCGAGAAAACCTCTTAACAAATTAACATTTCAATTAGCCGTTTTTATTGTGTAGACTCGTGCCTCGTTGTTTGTTCCTCTTCATCACGAAGGGCAGTTTGGTCGGCTTTATCCTTGGGCTGCTCCGGTTTGCGTTCTTCTAATTTTTGCTATTTCGAGATAATCAAAATACTTTTACTGTAAAAGCACAGTGCATTAATTTCCTTTTGAATAAATTAACTGCGGCATGCGCGTTAAATGCAAACGCAATGCTCATGCATATTTCATTTAACGCAGTTCCGATTAATGGCATGCCAGCGTGCAAAAGCTTGATGTGCTTGAAATGCGGTGACTAATTGATTTTAATTTCCTGCTTGAACAAGCGCAGCCTTATGCTGTGGGTGTTCCCGCGCAGTTACCTTTTCTAATTCTGATATTGACTTAGTGGAGGTTGATAGCACTCCATGCATTTGGTGGCAGCAGTTAAAACTACACAGAAAAATGCCCAGTGTTAGGTCAACACTGAGGTCCAGAGTGGGCCCACATCTACTTTGTTATTGTTGCATTAACACTGGACATATTACTGTGTACTTTTTCTGTACCCTTAGGAAAATGTGCATCAACGTCTTGGCGGACCAGAAATACAATTTGGAACTAAACAGACACATTTTAGCCTACAGCTGCAGAAAAAGGCTTTTAGATAGATTCACACAACGCCTTGCATCCAGGTGTGGCTTTCTGCTCAGTCATGCTGTTCCCCTGACGTGCTTCAGGGAGTGGTACGCCCCCGGAATTTCACACCAGACCTGCCTCGAATACCTCACCATTTTGGATTCGAGTGCTTTTCTGTGCTCTATTGATCTTGCCTGCTGCAGTTGAGCCAACCTGGAGGACCCGAAGGCGGGGTTTGCACTGTTTGAGGGGATTTCATAGGTTTCAATACAGCAGAGAAGCTCAGTGAAGCGTGGGAAAGAATTTGAATCCGCAGCATTTACATAACCGATCCAGGTCTGTTTGACCCTGCTCTTGCGTCTCACAGTTTACAGCGCCCGCTGGGTTCCGCGCGTGCCTGTCAATCCGCACAGGAGCTGAACGGGTTTTTGAGACGCGTCTGCTTGGAGCCGTATTGTGCACACCGTGTTTGCAATCTCAACACTTTGGAGGGAAACGTCCGAGAAGGAATCTTCAGCTGAGGTTCATCCAGACTCCAGACATCGTATTGACCAGAAAGTTACATTCTTCTGTGTCGCAGTGTATTCACAGTGCACTTTATTAAATCTATAAATAATAGTGGAAGCCTACGGCAGGTATTGGCACGTGCGTGCGTGGGCTGGGAGCCTGGCCACTGAGACTAATTCCATGGCAGGAATTCCTTTGGACGTGCTAATCTCACGCACGTGGTTGAGTGGCGGCCGGTAAACTCAGGACTCCTGAAACCCATCCTGACCGCCCCTGCAGGTCTCCTTATCTCCTCATCTCCTCATCTCGGCCGTGGAGCCTACTGTCTGACCAATATAAAAAACACATTTCCCAGATCCAATCTTACCTGCAAGGCGCTGCGGGGAAGTGGTCAACATCTGTTCCGCTGACAATCAAGAGGCCACGCCGGGAATACAGGCTGGATTTACTGGGGCTCCTATGCTACATGAATACACGCCGGTCTGGGAATTCTGTTAGCAGCCTGATGCTATCGCTAACATAAATGAATGGTGAACACACTCATGGTTCTCCAACACTGTGAGCCCGGATAAGACCGTCTGCTACAATTTTTGCCCTAACCCATCACTGACCGTGTTAACTCACATACTCCTGGGACATTTACTGTATATTTACATATACTTCTCCCTCGACAGCGTCTTACAGATCCTGCTGTTCAACATAGGGAACGTATCCGTTGTTTTTGAAGTGAAATTTGCACCTCGGAGGTCAAGGGAGTGGTGGAATGTTTGTCGAAGATTAGTCGGCTTAGTAGCTTTGAAGGATGTGTCGTTGCTGGATTTTCAAATATATTCCATCTGCCCAAGAATGCCGGGAGTCTAAAGCAAGCAGATGCACTCAGCTAAAGTTAGCCATTCACCTACGATCCCTCAACAATCAGTCCCAATTTTACCTGTACATATACATAATGGTTTTTGTGTTGTACTTGATTAAAGACTTTGTGAAGTACCATTTAGCGACATTCCACTCCCGCCCTGGGTGTGTCGAACTGTCCCTGAGCGAGACACCTAACCCCCAAATGCTCCTGACGAGCTGCTTGGTGCCTATCGCCGTGGGTGTGTGAGTGTGTGTGTGTGTGTGTGTGTGTGTGAGTGTGCTGTCACACTCTGTGTGAGTGTGTGTGTGTGTGTGTGAGTGTGCTGTCACACTCTCCGTGAGTGTGTGTGTGTGTGTGTGTGTGAGTGTGTGTGTGTGTGTGAGTGTGCTGTCACACTCTGTGTGTGTGTGTGAGAGTGTGTGTGTGTGTGTGAGTGTGAGTGTGTGTGTGTGTGTGTGTGTGTGTGTGAATGACAGGCATGGCCTGTAAAGCTCTTTGGATACGAGTGCTGTATAAATGCAGTCCATTCACCGTTGAATGGTGATTTCCCCGCTGCGTTTCAGCTGTGGTATCAGCCCCGGCCCATGCAGGACTGCGGGGCATCTCAGGAACCACGCCCGTCACACTGTGTGCACAGCGTGTGCCTCGTATCGAACTCTCACCTGAGAGTGACGACAGGGAGAGGTACAACCGAGAGGCTAAACTGTCTCACGCTCACATCTGCTCATTCAGAGAGTGCTGTTTTCACCATGAGAGGCTTTCTTACCATGAGCTGTTTATCTGTGCTTTTCCAGTCCTCATTGGGTTTGCACGAGTCGTTGGATAGCTAGGTATGAAATGGAAGATTTATTTGGCCGAAATATAACATTAACGCAGGGACAAAAAGCTATTTATCTCGCAGTTGAGCAGTGTCTTGAGATTGGATGTTTTCTCTGGCTTTTCTCAGAGAGAAACGGGAGACTGGGCACATTTTGGCTGCTCCCATGGCTAGACTAAAGGGCACAGGTGGGGAGGTACAGGTGGAGGAGAGGTACAGGTGGAGAGGCACAGGTGGAGAGGGTTACAGGTGGAGAGGCACAGATGGAGATGTACAGATGGAGAGGGATTTGGCGGGTGCTCTCCCTGATTACAGCTTTCAGTCCACCCAACTCCCAAAATAGAAGGAAACGTAAACGTCCCAACAGGTTGGAACACTTGATTAACAAAAGCAGTCGCGAAGGATAAATATGTGGTTTCAGAGCCTCGGGCCAATCACCACCCTGTCATGCATTCCTGTGTGTGCACGACATGTCCTGGCTCATCTTATATGGCCTACATATTAAATATGTATATATTCCCATCCATGGTTCAGCCCTCTGAAGGGTAGCCTACAGTATGTGCTGTGTTTTTGCTCATAACATCCAATTAGCCAGTGCCCATTTGGGCATACTGGTATTCTGAGTTGTATTTCTAGGCTACTGCACAGCAGCATTAGCGCTGAGAGAATACTGCGCCTGCGCCGATACTGTCGTCAACGCGGGAAAGAGACGCGGCCTGCTTATTTGCTTGGGAGGCCACCGTCATATTTGCCTTGGACTTTCTAAAACGATACCAGGCTTTGAGGTTTGTTGCCTTAACCTCACGTCGACGAAAATATTTTTTGAGAGGCAGCAAGCTACTCTACTTAGGGGGGGGGGGGGGTTCTGTCGAACTCAGCATTTCAGACAGATCGGTGCCAGCCCCTGTCGTCTCTGCGGGGGCAGAGTGCACTGGCCGGGTTTTTATTTGCTCTTCTTTCGTTTCCTCCCCAGCAGAGACACCGCCGAGCCGGACATGGGTGACAGCCGATATCGGCTTCCCAAGCACACGCGCAACGGTGTTGCGTAACGGCCATCGCGGAGGGGGGGGGAGTGTAGAAGGAGGGGTGGAAAAAAAAAAACTCCACTTGCACCCTCTCTCTGATTAAAAGACCGATGACAAGCGAACGACGCGGGAGTGTGGACAGCAGGGCGGCGGGCGGGCGGGCTCCTGACGCGCGTTCAAGTCAGCGAACTATGCTTGCAGCAAACCGTCACTGCTTTTTAAATGAACATTAATTCATTTGGTTCGCCACCAACGCCTTTTTAATATAAATGAACGCGACTTAGGTTTAACGATGCCAGCTAGCTGATGTGCTGCTTACCTGTGATTTACAGGTAGGCAGGTAGGCAACGCCGAACTGAGCACAGACATTGAGGTGATAATTTGTCCCTTTACGGTCCAGTTTGTTCGGAATAGGAAATTTCAATTAACCGGTAATGGAAAAAAATATTCAATACAGATCCTCGTTTATTGTTTAAATCTCAGAGCAGTTATTTGAAAACAAAATTGCACGAGGTTATGCCTTTAAAAACACAGTTTCATATCGCGTAGGTCATACACTCAATCATGAAACGGTTTTGGCATCTGTAGCTAATCCCACATAAATACCCATAAATGCGAGTACACAAGTTCAGCTGTTTCTTGACATACGAGGTGCCTAAACCTGCCACACGAAGGGACGGGTATTCTAAGCAGAACTTTACACAAAAATAAATACAAATGTCCGGCTCCTCCAACATTATTGTTCATGAGTAAATATTACATAGCATGTTACTGTTCGTTTGTTGTTTTAATTTTGAATACCCCTGGCAATATGGACAGCTCGCTACATTTTAAGTGAACGGTTTTATACAATGCAACAGGGCAGGGCATTTATTTCCACAGTTGTCTGGAATGTATTTTCACCGTCAAGCATGTCGCGCGGACCGTTGAGACCAGCCGTGTAGGCGGCTTTAGGAAATGCGTATTGACGCACGCATCTCTTTGTACAGACTTCTCGCCTATCGATCAACCGGTCCCGAACGGCAATGGAGCGAGTAAACACAAAAACCCAATAACCGGGACACGTGTAAATGCCATTCAATTGTTGGCCAATGCACTTGGGTGTAACGGCCAAAGTTCAGGCAGATGGCCTTATATCATATACGAATATGCGCGCTTCGCGTATGGGCTATTTCAGACAGTAGGCGTAATGTATATATTCTAGAAGTATTTATATAAAGTATATAATAATAAAGTACCTATTATATAACATAAGTAATTTGTGCATAGCTTATTGATAAGATGGCATCTCGCAGCTGTTTCAACACGCATCTTCAATGCTTCAGGGAATTATGCTGCCTCGTAAAAACAGAGGCCGTTTCATATCCCATTTATGAATGGAATCTGTGTTCGCTGGGACAAGACTGATCGCAATACAGTGCCATTTGGATGAACACCCACAGACAAGATGGGCTACTCGGGCTGTTGGGATTTGAAACGATTTATGAAGTATCTCGTTGTTAAAATGGCAGAGCACAAAGGTTATCATATCCGAGGAAGACTAATAATAGAAATCGGGTTTAAAAAAAATAAAGTACCCCTGTAATGACAGTAATTAACGTTCGGCACCAATAAAGGCGGATGATTGGTTTGCCACAGAGGGTTCGTAGATGTGATTTGAGTGTTTATCTCCAGTGAGAGGGCTCTGCACCTTGTTAAACGAGTCTCTCTCAGTCTCATGAGAACAGCGTTACAGCTCACTGCCTGCCTGAGCCCATATCCCAGCCGAGACCTCAGTTCAACCCTTCAGAATTCCTGGGTTTGTTCTACGTGCGTTTTCTAAGTAAAATAATGCTGGACCCTGAAAAAGTGTTCGTCACCAAACCATGAAGCAACACACTGTGCTGTACAGAAGAAGGGTTCCCCTATTGAGCCAGTTTCCTCTCTGCCTCCTATGGGCAGATTATCCTTGCCTCTGCCGCGCTTGTTTTGATTTGCGGAAGTGTAGCTATTGCGACCAATGTTCTTTCCCAAAACGGATCCCGTAAACACACATTTCGATTTAGATTACATGAGTTATTTAGCTGACGTTTTTTATCCAAAGCGCCTTACAGTTGACTAAGCAGGGGACAATTCCCCTGGAGCAATGTGGGGCTGAGGGCCTTGCTCAAGGGCCCATCAGCTGCACTGATTTTAGGGACCAGCCCTCCAGGTCCCAGTCGGCTACCCTGGCCACTAGGCTACATGCCCCATGACTTGACGTAAGACCCAGGAAAAGGGCTTTCATATCCCGGTCCTCTCCTGTGATCAGGCAGAGAAACCCCAGGCGTGCTGATTTAAGACTACGGGGCCTGAGTGCGCAGGTACCGCGGCCTGGATGAACGCAGTGGCCGCGGCTCCCACACAGCGCCCTCATTCTGTTTCTGCGTTTACCCCCCGGCTACGTCACGCGGTCCCTCGCTCTCCTCCCGCTGCGGTCATGAGTCTCCCACATAAATAACAGGTGCGACGGATACTTGGCACCAGGGTCCGTCCTGGGCTTCGGGAACCAATGAGACGATGGAGAGACAGTTCTGCTGAATTATTTTGGCCGGAGTGAAGCGCGGGCAGAGGAAAGGTCAGCGCATCGAAAAGTTATTTACATTTTAGGGAACGCACGACTACGGTCAGCCTCGAGTCGATCCTCAGATTCTTACGAAACGGAAAATTCTGTCCTTCACTGCACTACGACCGGCACTTGACAATTATCTCGTGTCAAAATATGGCGTTGTACAGTCTCTAGATTTCTGGTAATTTCCGAGACGAAATGTACATGATTAATATCTCAAGTTGTTGCAGTCGTGCCCTTTATGCCGTGGTCAGGCGGATTCCTTCGTTTTTAAATCATAATATTTGTAAAACATTTTATATCCCTTCCTCCAAATACATTCACCCAGACTTCACTATGCACATTATTCTGTAATGTCTAGAACAAACTATTCTTATCACAAAATGAAAGCAACAGTATTTTGAATTGGGTCCGTTTTTCTCAAGCAAATTGATGTGCAGGGAACAGTATCGTGTCGTTTAAGCTCTGCCCCCGGGTGAACATGTTTTACGGCACGCTGTATTTGAGTTAGGGCCACGGCCTGCTGCGGTCGTCAGACGCAGATTAAAATGGAAGTGCATTTATCTTCCACGGCAAAGCTTCTCTTCCGATATAACGCAAACATTCCTCCAGATCTGAGCCCGTTTCCTCCTCTTCACCGCGCTCATTTTAATATCCTGGAATGAAGTTGAAGCCATTTTGTAAACTTGCTTGTCCTTGTATTCAGTCCCATTGAATTAAGGAGAGGTTGCTGAACTTGTTAAGAATTCGGAAGCAAGCCTTGATCCCTCAAAGTGCTGGATTCAGTGATCGGTTTTTAAATGGAAATTGTGGTTTACATTACTATTGGGATTTAAATGTTAAAACATCCTTTGGAGAATGTCAGTAGCCAGAGAGAAGCTGAAGTATGTTAACCCTGAATCACCAGCTGAAAAGTGAAGTGAAATTCAGCTTAGAGAGACCAGACCTTTTCCTGTCCTGCTCTGAACGGGACCACACTGCACCACCCAGATCCTCTCTGCACAGTTCATGAGAATGTGACAGCAGCACAGTTTATGAGTACTTATCAGGCCGCAGCCTACAAGAGCAGGAGATGTTTATGAAAACTTATCATTAATTTAATTTCTTGAAAACACTTTACAATAAGTTTCATGAATTGCCATTAACTAATGTCGTTGTTAACATGAAGTAATGATGTATGAATACATTAACAGAGCCGTACAGATTAACTTCTCAGGAGTAGTTATTTACTTAAGTTATTATTAAGTGCCAATAATAACGTAATTTAACATCAACCCTAAAGCCCTTTGAAAAAAGCGCTATATAAATGCAGTCTATTTACTATTTACCATTAACAACTACATTAGTTCATGCCAATTCATGGAACATTATTGTAAAGTGTTACCAAAAATTTGATCTTTTTTGGTCAAAGAACCACTAGGTACTGAGAGATGTGCATTAAATACACTTTATTATCCAAATACAAATGGCATGTTACACTTGTATCTCATAAATATCACCACACATTCATTCTTTTTCAGAAAACACAATTATTCTGCTGAACAAAACAGTCACAAAAACGGACGACTTGTTGTGCGAAAACAGCCGGATAGCAGGCACAGTAAACATTTAACTGGTGTGACATCTTTTCCCGCATGCTGAGAAGCAGCTGTGGACCATCTGTTGCATGCAATGTGTGCCGGGGGTGTTGTGTGTGCATGTTGTGTGAGGTGCAGGTGTTGTGTGTGCATGTTGTGTGTGGTGCAGGTGTTGTGTGTGCATGTTGTGTGTGGTGCAGGTGTTGTGTTGCAGTTGTTGTGTTGTGTTGCAGTTGAAATTGTACTTCCCTCTAGGGTCTTTCAGCGAACTTATCCCTGGTTATGGGTATGCACTTTGTTGTACGTCGCTCTGGATAAGAGCGTCTGCCAAATGCCAATAATGTAATGTAATGTAATGTAATGTGTGTGCATGTTGTGTGTGGTGCAGGTGTTGTGTGTGCATGTTGTATGAGGTGCAGGTGTTGTGTGTGCATGTTGTGTGTGGTGCATGAGTTAGTCGGCTCCCCTCTTCTGGAGGGTTGGGGGGTGGGGGGTGGGGTGTCATTGAAACACCTGGCCCCTTTAAACTAAAGCGACTTTGGACCCAGAACCAGATATGTGACCTGACATTGGCCAGCTCCGCTGCGTGAGCGTCTGCCCTCTCCCACCTCTCCTGTACCACAGAGAAACAGCCGCTCGCCTCCACTTGTCGGAGCTGCGCGCCAAACATGGAGTCAGACGATCCCGTCTGGACATATTGCACATAGACCACATAACTCCTTCAACATCACAGGGCCCAGAGGCCCTAATACAAGTATCCGCAACACGACAGGCAGGGGGAGATTATCCACAGGGAACCAACCGCGCGCTGATACTGGCGAATCTGTGGCGCTGGTAAACTGCAGGTGTGTACACCGCCGGCAGGGGGCAGGCTTAACAAACGGTCAATTGTATTTCCGTTCTTCAAATATGCGCGAGATGTGACCGATGCCAATCACGACATTTAACGGACATCCATACGCATGCATTAATCTGTACATTTCGCATGTCCTAGCTGAACATTCACATTCTTCTCAAAGACAACGTGAACTAACAATAATAAAAAAAAATGTTTTAAAACGTTTGGGACATAAACAAAATGTGCTGAAACAATTAATCATGTTGCAGCAGTGAATCTTCTGCGGGGCGATGTGAGGGCGTTGAACTTTGGCACACCGAACATCAAAAGATAACCAAGTAGCAAACCACGCACGAGTTGCCTAAAGGTTAAGTAATATATATATATATATATATATATATATATATATATATATATATATATATATATATATATACTTTACACACCGAAGCGAGGTCCGTAATGGCATGATTAAGAGAAGCTACAGTACTGGGATGTGTATCATAACGGGACATAACACAGCTTTTTTTTGCTTTTTTTATTTATTTTTTTAACTTATGCCTGGTCGTAGTTCAGAAGGCAGCCACGTGCGCAGATAAGCGGGGACACAAACGCTGAATTTAAACCGCGGAGTCAGTTCAAAGTGTTTAAACCGCAGAGAGTTGGTTCAAAGATCGTATCAAGGTCCGTAGGTTAAGTGCACATATTGTAGCGGGCAGACTTCGCGACAGAGCGACCATTCCGCCCGCAGATTAATTTGTCAGAATCCGAGACGGACTTGTGTCGTACTTATCACAATGCGAGTGTGCTTGCGGAGACGTAAAAGGCTCCCTCAATCTAATTTTCTGTTCTGGTAATTTTGGCGTCTTTCGTCAAAAAGCTATCTGCGCGAGCTGGCGAACTGAAGCAACGAGAGAGGTGCTGGCATCACAGCTATAAAACGCTCTCAGTGCAACAATCCTCTGCGCAAACAAAACAACCGAGCCCTAAAGTTTTAAACAAACGCAAACAAAAGCTGAATTGAGGAGTGAAAGGAAGAACAGAACGAGTCCACTACTGCAAATAAATGCTGCAATGTCGTCGCTCTGTACCACGAATTAACAGGAAATGCATCTCGTTTACATGGAGACTGGCAGAACTCTTTATATAAAAACAACGTCTCCACCAGGGAGCAAGACAGTCGACTACCCTGTTTTGTTTCCGTGCCTGTCACGGGAGTAGGCAATTCTATATAGGGCAGTGCATTTAAAATTAGCTGGTCATTTCGTTCGACTTGGCGATATGCATTCGTATGCATGTCCTATTAATCGGATTGCAATTCTGTGAAATTACGAAACTCAGCGCATTCCTCAACGAAAAACGATGTAAAAAATTTTATGCAGATCTCTCTATACGACGGAATATGAACAAGTTTATCATGTTTTACTAGACTACTAGACTAGTGCAGCCTGCCGGTGGAGACGGGACAGGGGTGGAATTTAACAAGGTATTAATCTTTTGTTTAGAGTGCCGTTGTTATGTTTTCGTGTTGTCGAGAAGGATGATACAGAACATGTTTCGTATTCCGTCCAAGTTCCTCGTTCCTAATCGTGTTTCTCGGAGCGACGCCTGAATGCTCATTTTAGACGAGGGGAGTAATTCAGTGCACATGAAAACACGCCTGGTGTCTGTGGGCACCGTGGTTTGCACTTACTCTTCGACGTCTTGGGGTTATGCGATAAGCATCAGAACATCGTCTACCCTCACTTGCTATTGATGGTATCTGCGTTTGCACGGAAGGTGAATCCTGTGTAACGTTTGCGTTGCGCTAATTGGCTCAGACTTTCTTCGACGCGATCAAAGAGAGAACATGTACATGAACATATTTCCCAAATGTGCAAAAGGCTTTCCCTGTGATAACTTCAATAAACACGTACTGTTTACTTTTTTTTTGACAGTTCAAATCTCTCTCTCAGAAAAATCCAACGACAAAAGATGTTCAGTATGTGGGTCCGTATTGTGTGGCACCTGTATTTGTTTCACAAACACAAAGCTTAAAGATAAGAAGAAAAAAGAGGCATCTTGCAAAAATTATGAGGTAGATGAAGAATTCTACGATGCCACGTTTTTATGGTCTCAAAACACTCCTAGGTGGACACTGCCGATGGCAAAATATGCGGTAAAAAAAAAAGAAGACATATCTGTATTTCCACAATGAAATGCGTACATGGCAATTTGACCCCAATGGACTGGGCATGAGGTGGGCGTTTAACTCACATTTGAGCGCAGGAGAGACGGGCTAGCGCGCGGGTGGGCGGCCGGCCGGGGTTAAACGCCGCCCGTCAGCGCCTTGCTGCAGTTCCCGTTGGGGTCTGTCCTGCCGGCCGCGGACAGCGGGCCTTTCTCCGCCATCGCGTGCGACACCTCCCTGTACTCCGCGTTGAGCTTGCTCTTCACCTGCTGCTCGCTCTGCCAGCTGTTCCCGCTGTACACGTAGTCGCGCGCCCGGCCCATCCTGGGGAACGGCGACCTCCGCAGGCAGAGGATTTCCTGGAAGGCGTACCTGAACTCCGGACTCCTGCAGTAGATGAGCGGGTTGAAGGCCGAGTTGGCGTAGCCGATCCAGTTGAGGATCCTGAAGGTCAGGTTGAAGTGAGCCATCTCGCGGATGCTGTCCACCATGTTGAGCACGTTGAGCAGGAAGAAGGGCAGCCAGCAGAGCGTGAAGGTGCCCATGATGATGCCCAGGGTCTTCAGGGCCTTGTGCTCCTTCAGGCAGAACTTGGTCCTCCTCCCGTTGCGGACCTCCCCGCCGCCGCTGGCCCGCTCCAGCGCCGGGCCGCTGTTCTGCGCGTGGAAGCGGCCCTCGCTGCGGTCGATCTTCTTCAGCTGGCGGCGCGCCTCGCGGAACACGCGGCTGTAGACGAACACCATCACCACCAGCGGGATGTAGAAGGAGACGATGGAGGACGTGATGGCGTAGGTGTCGTTGGTGTTGAAGTCGCAGCAGCCGGTGTTGTTCTTGCACGCCACGGCCTCGTCCTTCTCGGAGATCCACCAGCCGGCGTGGATGGGCAGGTAGGAGATGAGCGCGGCCACGACCCACACCAGCAGGACCACGGCCCGCGCGCGGCCCTTTCGCAGCAGCGACTGGTAGCGGAAGGGCGAGGTGATGGCGAGGTAGCGGTCCAGGGCGATGACGCACAGCGTCTCGATGCTGGCCGTCACGCACAGCACGTCCGTCGCCGTCCAGAAGTCGCACCAGAAGTCCCCGAAGTGCCAGGTGCCCAGGATGATGTGGCAGGCGCCGAACGGCACCACCACCAGGCCCATCACCAGGTCGGCGCACGCCAGCGACGTCACGAAGCAGTTGGTCACCGTCTGCAGCCGCTGGAAGCGCGCGATGGCGGTGATGACCAGGATGTTGCCGAAGACGATGGTCAGGACCAGGAGCGAGGCCACGATGCCCAGCAGCACCTCCACCTCGCTGGAGCGCGGGGCGGTCACGTTCCCCCCCGGCGAGGCGTCCGGCCCCCCGGGAGTGCTCGCGTTCCCCATGCCCTGAAATCCAGAGCCACACCAGCGGGGTTAGAAACGGGAACCCAGCGCAGGGGAAACAAACACAGAGGAAAGGAACTAGCTGTTCTGAAAGTCGTTGCGGAGACAACCAGCATTAAACATCCACTTAAACAAGAGCGCTGCTGAGAGCAACGCTGAACAACCGAAACCCTTTACATGCGCTAGAGTCGATTACTCACCTCCAGTTTCTGTTTTTCCTTGGTCTTTTCTCCCGTGCAAACAAAGTTTTCATAAATGTTTTGACTTCATTGTCAGAGAGAGACTGTCTCTCTCTCTTTTTGTTGCTTTCCCTCTTTCTCTCCGTCTCTGTCGTTCTGTCTGTCTGCCTGCTTCTCCCCGTCTCTCTCTCTCTCTCTCTCTCTCTCTCTCTTTCGCTGTGTCTCTACCTCCCGCTCTTTCTCTCTCTCTCTCTCTCTCTCTCTCTCTCTTTTGCTGTGTCTCTACCTCCCGCTCTTTCTCTCTCTCTCTCGCTCTCTCTCTGTCTCTCTCTCTCGCAGAGCGGTTCACTCTGAGGCACTCCGAGAGTTCTGGCACTGGTTATGGCTCAGTCTGTTTTGTCAGAGCCCTTATAGCATTGGGTGATGACATCACTCCCCGTGCAGCCAATGAGCCGAGCTGCTAGGCGAGGCACGGGGGAACTGCTTAGCTTTTTGAAAAGGCTGCTCTGCCTGTCTCTGCGACGACAGTGGAGAGAGAGGAAGTGGTGAGGGGATCATTAAAGAGCAGGAACTGAAACGCACCAGCCCTGCCGATGCATACGACAAACACACAGCCTCTGCCCTTTCTCCACTACACTAAATATACCCCAACACTTCTATACGCATTGTCTATCGCATACACTGCAGGATGCACCAGTGTCATACTGGTCTATAATTATCCATTTATTTTAGATGTTTTAGAGAGTGTTATTGGTCTGGAGCTGGAATGGGTTTTTTTTTTTTTGTAATGTAAAAAAAGGCTTCTCGGTGGGCTCTGTGAAACCTGTAGTTTTAAACCTCTACGTGGTCCAGGATCAGAAGGGTGTAGAATCTGCTGCCCAGGCTTTTGCTCATGAGAGCCATGTGGCTTTCTCTGTACCTGCAGCAGAGACGGATCCTCCACAGATCTACAGAATCTCTCTCACTGAGGTTGCCGATATACAAAGTAGAAAATGCTATTGCTATAAGTAGCTTGCTAACTCTTGAAAACACATTTCAGTATTTTTGGTACATTTCTTGTATGAAAAGCATACACATCTGCTCTGTTTATTCTCTGTATTCTCCCGAAGTTTATAGAATATGTATTGTTGCCATGGAATGCATTGCAGCATTTCTGTGTGCACTCAGGTGTCCAATAGGTTTATTGATCCAGGGCTAATCTTTGACCTGGTTTTATGGAGAGTGTGGGTAAGGTAGCACCAGGAGCAGGGCAATGTGTCTGTGCCAAGACCCACGAACAGGCACAACACATTGTGTGTATTTGTACAAAGGGCGTCTCACTGGAAACCAAGACAACACGGCCCTCTTGCAATATTACTTTTCTTCCAGCTCGTCATGGAGATTCATGTGTCATTGTATACAACTACATCCAGTATACCTCGATACTCATACACACTGTACACTATACTGTTTCTCTTACGTGTGTGTGTCTTTAGCGTTCTCTCCTCTATCAATGTAAATGAAAAATAATACACGTAAATTTGTAGAACGTCACGGAGATGATCCGACACATTTCTAATGACTGAATTCAATCAATTCGGATCCTGCTGCGGTAACTCAAGTCTCTTTGACGAGAAACCAACATTTTGGCCTCGGAAATGACTCATGGTATCCGTGCAAATGTCTGGCGGGCCTCCAGAGATGCAGACCTGATTCTGCTTTTTGTTTACGTGGTGTCTCCGTCGTGCCGATCCATACGCGTGATTAATGTGGAGTTATTCATAGAGCTGTGGTATGTGCAGAGAAGGGTGGCCCTGCTCGCGCGCTGTGGGGTAGAATAACAGGTCTTACCACCGAGGTTGAGGTGC
>NC_083762.1:2113294-2155794 GCF_963514075.1 Conger conger | reverse complement strand
GATTTGCACTGTGTGTTGTGGATTTGCGTTGTGAGTTGTGGATTTGCACTGTGTGTTGTGGATTTGCACTGTGAGTTGTGTGTTGTGGATTTGCACTGTGAGTTGTGTGTTGTGGATTTGCACTGTGAGTTGTGTGTTGTGGATTTGCACTGTGAGTTGTGTGTTGTGGATTTGCACTGTGGGTTGTGTGTTGTGGATTTGCACTGTGAGTTGTGTGTTGTGGATTTGCACTGTGGGTTGTGTGTTGTGGATTTGCACTGTGAGTTGTGTGTTGTGGATTTGCACTGTGAGTTGTGTGTTGTGGATTTGCACTGTGAGTTGTGTGTTGTGGATTTGCACTGTGAGTTGTGAGTTGTGGATTTGCACTGTGAGTTGTGAGTTGTGGATTTGCACTGTGGGTTGTGTGTTGTGGATTTGCACTGTGAGTTGTGTGTTGTGGATTTGCACTGTGAGTTGTGTGTTGTGGATTTGCACTGTGAGTTGCTCTGTCCCGTTCGCAGGGCAGATGGCTGGATTCAGCCTGAACGCCCACTTTGGCGGAGATGCGGCAAATGTGGGACGGATGAGAGGTGTTTGTGGATCAGACTGGAGTGTCGCCCACGTTTTTTTATTGACAGAAACCATTTAAAATGGCAGTCTCAAAATCAGTGTATGCTGGCTTTTATTCCAGCCTCAAAGATTGATTATTAATTAGTTAAATTATTTGCTAAAGTAGGGATGTAGGTTTGCACATGTTATGTATAAATGTGAAATGTGTTGTTTGTGTTGTCTAAATAGCAACTGTTGCAGTAAAATGCATGTTAATTAATTAGTTGTAATGAAAACCTGCATACACATTACAGTTATTAAGCTGACGCTTTTATCCAAAGTGACTTAACGTTGATTAGACGAAGCAGGGGCCAATCCCTGCTGGAGCACTGTGGGCTTGAGGGACTGATCATACTGTTTCTACACGGGGGCTTGAACCACCAACCTTCCAGGTCCCAGTCAAGCACCTTAAGGCTACAGGCTATTGGCCCGGTGTGGCAGCGAGTCTGAAGGGTGGCTTTGTTTGCTTTTTCGCAGTCAGACCTGTTCTCTCCACTGGATAAGGGAGTAAAGATGACACGCAGGTGTAGGATTGTGTTCCCTCGGGGCCCTCGAGGCCCTGCACACAGACTCAAAGCTGCACGGAGTCGTGGGAGCATGTGACGAACAGAGTCTGAGGATGTGGGGTCAGCGGCGGGGAGGAGGCCCGGAGCTGCGGGGCGTCCGGAAGGCTCTGTGCGGAGGAGCGTGAGCGTCGCCGCGGATCAGGTCCGATTTCACTGGCCCGTTTGTCCGACCCGGTCTCCCTCACGCCGGCGCCGCGGGAGCAGGGTCCAGGCGGCGGGGTCCAGGCGGCGGCGTGCCGCGTGTTCCTGGAGATGTGAGCGTGACGCTGGGCTTGGCGTGCCCAAGTTAAGTTCACGTTCAAGTTCGGAACCAGATCGATTTTCGTGGTTTGCACGCTTTCTATTAATATCGCTGGATCCTGAATGAAACGCAATCGGGGTTGTGTGCCACGCTCCAGGGCACAATGGCACAAGACCAGCCCTGCACTTAGTAATCAAACCCACAACCTTTCATGAGTTATTTAGCTGAAGCTTTCATCCTTAGTGACGTACAGTAGATTTGACTAAGCAGGAGCCAATCCCCCTGGAGCAATATGGAGTTGCTCAACGGCTGGACTGATTTTATCCTGGCTACACCAGGGCTTGAACCACCAACCTTCCAGGTCCTAGTCAAGCACCTTATCCACTAGGCTACAGGCACCATAGCCACTAGGCTACAGGCACCTTAGCCACAAGGCTACAGGCACCTCAGCCACTAGGCTACAGGCACCTTAGCCACTAGGCTACAGGCACCTTAGCCACAAGGCTACAGGCACCTCAGCCACTAGGCTACAGGCACCTTAGCCACTAGGCTACAGGCACCTCAGCCACTAGGCTACATGCACTTTAGCCACTAGGCTACAGGCACCTTAGCCACTAGGCTACATGCACTTTAGCCACTAGGCTACAGACACCTTAGCCACAAGGCTACAGGCACCTTAGCCACTAGGCTACATGCACTTTAGCCACTTGGCTACATGCACTTTAGCCACTAGGCTACAGGCTCTTTAGCCACTAGACTACAGGCACCTTAGCCACAAGGCTACAGACACCTTAGCCACAAGGCTACAGGCACCTTAGCCACAAGGCTACAGGCACCTTAGCCACAAGGCTACAGGCACCTTATCCACTAGGCTACAGGCTCTTTAGCCACTAGACTACAGGCACCTTAGCCACAAGGCTACAGACACCTTAGCCACAAGGCTACAGGCACCTTAGCCACTAGGCTACAGGCACCTTAGCCACTAGGCTACAGGCACCTTAGCCACAAGGCTACAGGCACCTTATCCACTAGGCTACAGGCTCTTTAGCCACTAGACTACAGGCACCTTAGCCACAAGGCTACAGGCACCTTAGCCACTAGGCTACAGGCACCTTAGCCACAAGGCTACAGGCACCTTAGCCACTAGGCTACAGGCACCTTAGCCACTAGGCTACATGCACTTTAGCCACTAGGCTACAGGCACCTTAGCCACTAGGCTACAGGCACTTTAGCCACTAGGCTACAGGCACCTTAGCCACTAGGCTACATGCACTTTAGCCACTTGGCTACGGGCTCTTTAGCCACTAGGCTACAGGCACCATAGCCACTAGGCTACAGGCTCTTTAGCCGCTAGGCTACAGGCTCTTTAGCCACTAGACTACAGGCACCTTAGCCACTAGGCTACAGGCACCTTAGCCACTAGGCTACAGGCTCTTTAGCCACTAGGCTACAGTGCTTGACTGCTGCCACCCTACACAAGCTCTGGACTCAGGGTTACTGCAGGGCAGGCGTACACAGCTGCAGGGTCAACCGGACGTCAGCTCACTCGCTTTTTGGTTATTTGTTTCTCACCACTATGGAGTTTCTTTTTAGTTTTTTTTTACCTGGCATTTGTGCTATTTTGGGGGTTCAGGTCCGGTGTTTGCCCTTCTGCTGCTCTGTAAAGCCACTTTGTGACAGTCTTCTGTGGGCACGACACAAGTTAAACTGAACTGAATTGAAGGGATTTTGTCTCGATGTTGACACCCTTTGTGTTTGGTGGTGGATGTTCTGTCTCTATCCATGCTTGTCCCGGGTTAATGGCACCCAGGCTGACGTTTGGGACGCAACACCTTGCTGAAGATGTGCCCAGGGCTCGTGTGCACGTCTGTCCTGGCATCCCAGTTCACGCTTCAAAGACACTCGCCTTTCCTCCCACTAAAGCGCGCCTACACGAACACATATTATCTGGCACCGTATCAAACCAGGTCTCGAAAAAGAGTTTCTGCCTCCACTAGACGACCTGGCAAGCTTTTCCACACTGTGCCAACTCCGTGCGGTGAAAAAAATACTTTCTAATGTCCATGCCGGAGTTTATCCTTCGCTAATTTCCATTTATGCCCCCTCGGTTCTGCTGGCCGAGCTGGCCCCGCAGAATGGCCGTCCACGCCGTTAATCCCTCTTCTGACACGTGATGGTGTTCATCCCGCCCAGTCGCCAGGGTGTGATGTAAAAGCGCGTGTTTGAGCTGGAGCCAGGCCTCTCCGTGCCCGTGAGGCACGACCACGGCTCCGCGACGGGCCCACGGGGCGAGAGCACAGCCCCTCACACACTCCTCTCTCTTTGTCTTGGAACGTTTCAGCCAAAAAAGATTCATCGCCTGCCGTGTGATCTGGCGCTACGGCTTCCCGGAGCGGGGGGCTCCGAACGGGGGGCGGGGGGGGGGACGCTGGCGTCCGCCCAGGCCCCGGCGGCGGCCTGGTCTCTGTCAGCCGTCCAATCATTCCTCTCCTGAAATGCCCGACGCGTGTCTGTTCTTCCGTTATTTATACCTCTCCCGGTGACCGGAGCCTGGATCCAGCGCAGGGCCCCGCTTCTCTGATTATCTCCTCAGATTTACTCCCAACAGGAGCAGAGTGCTGCTCTCTACAGTGGGAAAGGGCTATAATGAGCCAGCCTGGTTCAGCTCTGCAGGGGGAAAGGGCTGTAATGAGCCAGCCTGGTTCAGCCTGGTTCAGCTCTACAGGGGGAAAGGGCTGTAATGAGCCAGTCTGTTTACAGCTCTACAGTGGGAAAGGGCTATAATGAGCCAGCCTGGTTCAGCTCTACAGTGGGAAAGGGCTATAATGAGCCAGCCTGGTTCAGCTCTACAGTGGGAAAGGGCTGTAATGAGCCAGTCTGTTTACAGCTCTACAGTGGGAAAGGGCTATAATGAGCCAGCCTGGTTCAGCTCTACAGTGGGAAAGGGCTATAATGAGCCAGCCTGGTCCAGCTCTACAGTGGGAAAGGGCTATAATGAGCCAGCCTGGTTCAGCTCTACAGTGGGAAAGGGCTATAATGAGCCAGCCTGGTTCAGCTCTACAGGGGGAAAGGGCTATAATGAGCCAGCCTGGTTCAGCTCTACAGTGGGAAAGGGCTATAATGAGCCAGCCTGGTTCAGCTCTACAGTGGGAAAGGGCTACAATGAGTGGTTCTGTTTAAATGCAACTTCAAATAAAAACCATTGATGTCACCAGTTTTATCAATTGTTTCATCACGTCTGAGAGCTTGTGGATGCTTTTGATCCAGGGTCTATTTTTGGTGATTATCTCAGCCCTGGGGGTGTTAGCTCTGCGGGTATTTGAGCTGCTCAACGTGAGCGCTCGTGTGTTCTTTGAAATCCTGGCCCCGCTGGCCCTCACCCACAAGAAAGGCCTGGCCTAGAAAAACGCCTGGCATCTCCACCCAGTGAGGACTGCACTGAAACTACAGTCTCTCCTCCTCTCTAAAACTACAGTCTCTCCTCCTCACTGAAACTGCAGTCTCACCTCCACACTGAAACTACAGTCTCTCCTCCTCACTGAAACTACAGTCTCTCCTCCTCACTGAAACTACAGTCTCTCCTCCTCACTGAAACTAGTCTCTCCTCCTCACTGACACTACAGTCTCACCTCCACACTGAAACTAGTCTCTCCTCCTCACTGAAACTACAGTCTCACCTCCTCACTGAAACTACAGTCTCTCCTCCTCACTGACACTACAGTCTCACCTCCACACTGAAACTACAGTCTCATTTCCTCACTGAAACTACAGTCTCTCCTCCTCACTGAAACTAGTCTCTCCTCCTCACTGAAATGTTCCCCTGTCAGTGTTGACACCGATCTGCCTGCTATTCTTCCCCACGTTCTCAGAAACAAAGTGACAGCAGGGTTCTTCCCGAAAGTACCCTAAGAGTACAGTAACGTTCTCTTGGAGAACAAATTAGTATGTTTTCCAAACAGAGAAGGTACAGGTATATTGCTAGCTAGGGACAATTTTATGTACCTATATGGTACCACCCCAGCGACAAGCATTTATACCTTTTTAGGCACTTTTGACACCTTTATGTCTGAGAGTGCAGTGAGGCTGACAGACCAATTGATGGTTCAAGCCTCAGTGTAGCCAGGATAAAATCCGCACAGCTCTTGGGCCCTTGAGCAAGGCCCTTAACCCCACATTGCTCCAGGTTAGCCTAATCAACTGCGAGTCACTTTGGATAAAAGCGTCAGCTGAATAACAAATTATATTTATTATTATGTGTTGCCCAGCCAATGCAGACACATCCAGCCAGCGATGGTGTGACCAGGACTGAACCCCCACACTTCCAGAACTGAACCCCCACACTGCCAGGACTGAACCCCCACACTGCCAGGACTGAACCCCCACACTGCCAGGACTGAACCCCCACACTGCCAGAACGAGTGTCTTTACAGCCCCCCCCCCGCAGGCTGCAATCCTGCCTTTTGTTAAAACGCCAAAAGTGTGTTTCTAAGAAGGAGTAAACTCTCCCAAACCTTAAATAAAACGCAGCATGTTTAGAGTCAACAAAGGCTTGTTTTTGTACACACAATCCGTCTAAAGTTTCATCCAAGGGCAACTATCAACATGCTCGACGTAAATAAATCACACAGTTTATCCTCCCGAGTCTGTTGTGTTTGCTTCCAGCGGGTTTGGTATTGTACGCTGTTTCATCAATACCGATGCACTGCCGGGGACCCCAGTCAAACAAAATGTCTGGTCTGAAATGGGCCGGTGAACAGCTGGAGTCCGGACGCAGTCCCAGTCTGGGTCGCAGGGATCGGACCGCAGCGCTGCAAAGTAACCATGGTTACAAAGCAATCCGGTGGATTTTGGTTGCTGTCATTTTTCTTACAACAAGTTCTTACAACACATTCTGAAAGTTTTTTATGTTTCAAAATCTTAACTGGGCCAAAGAGTTACTGAGACGCAGTGCACACTATAACTTGTGATGAGATGGACAGGTCAGGCATTCGTGCTCGGTGCTAATTTATCACAATGCTTTCAGATTTTTTTTTTGAACCGCCGATCTCATAGAGAAGCTACAGGGTTAACCTTTTCCATGACTTTTTGTTTGTTGATTGTTTGAGGGCCCAGCGGGAGGGCATAATTATTTCAGAAAAAAATGGAATGAGATTGAGAGAGGTCCCGTATCAAGCCCAATCTCCTCAGACTACTCCGTCTGTTTGGGGAGTCCGTCCTCACCCCGTCAGCTCCCGATGCGCCCGGCGGCCGGCTCTGAGCGAACAGCCGGGTCAGCGAATGAACAGACATGATGATATTATATATGATATGAATTAACAATGACTCGGGCTGGAGCCAGGGATCGCGGGGCGGTTACTCAGAGTCACCACTGCCCGGTGGACCCAGGCTCTCTTCCTCCAGGTTTGGCAGGGCAGTTCATTTCGCCACGAGAATCCGATTAATTCGGGCCGTTCGCCTTCACGAGGAGGGAGCGAGCGTCCGACTGTCTGTCTCCTCCGTCCGTCTGTCCTTCCTGTAACCGCGCGGATCGCGGTCGGCGTTTCGGCTCCTGCGGGTCCCTGAGACGCCGACGTGCACTGAAATCAAAACGTTTTTTCCCCCTTCCTGATTTCCTCTATTACTGCATATTTGTCCGTTAGCACAGGTATTCCCTTCAGCGCAGGTATCCTGTTAGCGCAGGTATTTCCCTCTCACAGCAACCAAAGGTTTTGTGGTGGTTGGATAAGCATGCAATTACAGTTAAGCTCCCCAAATAGTAGTAAAACCAATAAAAAAAATGGCGAATGACAATAAGTTTAATTACATGGGTAATAAATTGGGGTTGTGATATTTTTGGCCCCTTGGATTGACCCGTACTGACTGTTCTATATATTTGTTCCATGGAAAACCTCATTGTTCTGTTCCCTGAAAGGCAGTTTCTCATCCTGTTCACCCTCTGGACACACACACACACGCGCGTGCGCACGCACACACACACACACACACACACACACACACTCTCTCTCTGCTGGGGGGCTGGTTGTACCACTTAGGAAAACGGTTGGGTAAGTCAGCGCATTTGTAAACAGGAAGAGATACTTTGCCGTGGTTTTCCCAGCTCTGGGAGCACGGACACATGGTACAGTTTTGTTCGCCTACTTTGCTGTTTGAGGGAAGATTGTCTTTCTTGCAACCCTGTCGGATCCTCCCCCCCTATTAAATCCACACCCCGTAGAACACCAGACGAAAGGTTTCTCTAACCCCCTTCTAGAGGCAGGAGTGAATCACCACAGTGACTCGGCTCCTGAAACTTTCGTTTCCTCCCAGAGCTTTCAGGCTGTGGTCCAGGGGGGTATAAATAGCCGGCAGTTATGAAGGAGTCTCTCTTTGGCGGAGGTTATTTGTCAGGACTGCTCGGGCGTGTGCGGATTCAGGAGTTCGGCGTCTCGGTGACCTGTCTGAGGCCGTGAGTCATCCGCCGACGGAGCCGAGGCTAAAATGGCCGCCACGGGGCAGGGCCAGCCCGGCCGCTGCTTCTGATTGGTGCTTTTGTCCGGCCTGGGCTCCGGGCACTTTGCGCCAAAGTCCTCGGGTTCTCAGCGCTGTCAGTGAGCTCTTAATTGGCAGCCCTGCGGTCTGGCAGATATTTCTCTGAGAAAGACTATTGTTTCCGAGCGGGGAGATCTCCCAGGGAGAACTGGGCTCGCTCCCGTTGAGCTCATGAATCAGAAACCCCAGATGAATTCGAGTTTTTTTTTTTTTTCCTGCAGTAGAAGTTTCCTATAAACGTACACGTCGAAGGCCCCGTTTAGATTGGGCTTCATCAGTCTCAGACGTATTGATAAATGAATAGTCGGCACCTCATCTGATGGCTGCAGTCTAAACCCAATAGATTGAGCATGGCCTGTCCACATTCTTAATCCTTTATCTAACCAGGGGAGGTCCATTGAGAATGTGTTCTCTTCTGCAAGGATGCCCTTGCAGAAATGCCAGAGAGAACAGTAGCAAGTGGGGCAAGAGAGAGAGAACCGGGGCAGAGCCCCTGGAGCAGTTTTGGTGTTGAAGGGCCCCACGGTAGGGTTAATGTTTCATTTAGGGGCCAACTTCATGTCTCCAGATGCAGATCAGCATCCCTATATACTGACCGGGGGCTCAAAGCAGGGACTCCAGTTAGTCGAACATCCTAACGCCAGGCTTCTCCAGGCTGATCCGGTTTGAACCTGCAGGGCGTCTGGACCTGAACTTGGATATTCCAGCGCGCCTGCTCTCTTTGCCAGCATTTGACACCTGATATCCCAAAATAAGGAAGTAGGAGCCCCAGGAGATCCGGTAAACTGGAAAACCCTGCGGCGGCGTGTGACCTCAGCCCTAAACCTGAGGTCGACAATTCCTGTCCTGCTTACGTCAATTGCCCTATGGCCAACGGTGCTCCTTGGCTTTACACACCAACAGCGGTTCACTCATAGATTAGATCATAGTAAAATGTGTTTTAATGGGGCGCAAGAGCTGTCATTCATGTGGCTATCAAGGAATGCAGCTACAATATGAGATGGTGTCGGTGATAGAGGTAGTGAGCCTCATTCAGCCTTAAAGGCACAGTCACTAAAACAGCCGGCTCTTGGTTAAGCTTGGCGCTGGAGAATGGAAAACTGGATACAAATTGAAAAAATAAAAATAAAAAAAATAAATTGGCCAAATTTAACTTTGTTGTACAGGTAGCAGTTGAAATTGTACTTCCCTCTAGGGTCTTTCAGCGAACTTATCCCTGGTTATGGGTATGCACTTTGTTGTACGTCGCTCTGGATAAGAGCGTCTGCCAAATGCCAATAAAGTAATGTAATGTAAAAATGTTTTTTGTTGCATAGAACCACACAAACATCTCATGGATGTCACGACATAAAATGCAACACTGGAAAGTACAATATGGGACCTTTAAATCAGCCGTTGGTCTCCTCACTATCGACCTGAAAGAACCAAACTGTCAGAACAGCTGTTGTGAGCTCGAGCAAAGCTCTTAACCCCAAATTGCTTAGTCTAGTCAACTGTAAGTCACTTTGGATAAAACCATCAGCTAAATAACTAATGTAATGTCTTATCAAAATTCCAATTCTGTGTTCTGAAACTGCTTTCAGCTTCCAGTTCTTATTGCATTACAGACCTGGGCCAAGAACATAATATTGTTCGCAATTCATATACTTTTCTTCACTTTACAAAGTTCGTCTGGTGTATCGGAACCTATGAAATACTCTCAAAATATAAAAAAAAAAAAAAAAACCCCACCTTCTGCTCCTTCTGGTTGACTCAGTTGCACCAGGCAAGCTCAATCGAGCGCAGAAAAGTAACTGAATCTAAAACAATTACGTATTTGACCCGGGTCTGAACGTCCCGTTAAGAGCATTCTAATTTCCCACACTTAATGGGTTAAAGGTGCTTGTCATTACTCAGCTGCTCAGGTTCCAGTTCCTAAAAGCTGAGTACCTGGATACTGGTCTTGACAACGGCAAAAAAAAAAACGCAAAACAACGCAGGACGTGCTTTATGAACCGTGTCTCCGATATCCCGCGTTTGACCCCGTGACCCTGTTGAGCAGGTCTTGATTGTTGCGTTCTCAAATATCACAGCGAAGTTTCCGCCGTCGTCTCCGTTAGCCGGCGCTAACGACGGGTTCTGCGCTGTAGCCTTTAAGAGCCTCGCCCCTGGGGGTCCGCCTCAGGGCTTCAGCTGAAGCTCACCTAGCTCGTCACATACCTGCGGAAAAGCGGCTGTCACCAGCCCCGTGGAGCTATGCCGAGCCGCAGTCTCGCCCGAAATTCTTCCTGCTAGAATGTCATCGTCTCAGTTTACGGACATTCACCTTACAAACCGGCACATTGTAAAAGGTTCACTTCAAACAGGGCAAAGTCAGGAGGTCAGACAGGCACGAGTCTAGGCCGGGGTATTTGGCCGAACAGGGGATTCCTGTTTTTCTCTGAAAGCCCAGAGATGATTGTGTTTTTTCGGTGCTTTCAGGTTATTGAGCCACAGGGATTACGCTCCTTCAGAAAGAGAATGGTGGATTACTTCCTCCTTCCTGGAACAAGCCTGGAGCTCCTTGCTGTCAGGCATTCTGACCCAGAGGAAGATTCTGGAGGGAAAGGTTTTTCGTCTTGTGTGTGTGTGTTTTTTTTTTTTGTTGTTGTTGTTGATTCCTTTTGATTCATGTTCAAAAACTCTTGCAAGACAGGAAAGTCAGAAACTTTAATCACATGCTAAGCTGAGGTGTGGCTATTGTGGCTGTGCTGAGCAGCCTGTAATCTGTGTAGTGCAGGGATCCTCAGATCCAGGCCTGGTTTTCTTTTCTCCCAGGTTATTAGTACTACTGTCTGCGCTAATGGAATACCTGCGCTAATGGAATACTTTTGGCCAAACCGCCGTCACACCTGACTCCCAGAATGCAGTGAGGCTAGAGAAAGAGTTCTCAGCTGATCCCTGCCCTCGTGGACTGGTTTTAACTCCAGACCACATCTCTTGTTACATTACATTACATTACATTACATTATTGGCATTTGGCAGACGCTCTTATACAGAGCGACGTACAACAAAGCGCATACCCATAACCAGGGATAGGTTCGCTGAAAGACCCTAGAGGGAAGTACAATTTCAACTGCTACCTGTACAACAAAGATAAGGACGAGGGCCAATTTTTTATTTTTTTATTTTTTTTTTAACAAAGAAACAAACAACAGAGCAAAAGTGACCAAAGTTAACTATCCAAACACTGCTTACCTAGCCAACTAAAAATACCGATACACAAAGCAAGTCACAGAGACATCAATTAAGGTCCACAGGGAGGTAGGGAGGGATGGGGAGAGGTGCTGCTTGAAGAGGTGTGTCTTCAGCTTGCGTTGAAGGTGGGGAGAGATTATACAGTTCTGACCTCAACGGGGAGTTCGTTCCACCACCGTGGAGCCAGAACAGACAGCAGTCGTGAGCGTGAGGTTCCGCACGTCTTACAGATGACGGGTGACATGTGGCATGTACGTGGGCAGGTAAGATGGACGTAACGTGATCAGTCTCAGAAGCTCTGTACTGTTTGTGTCCATCACTGTTACTGCTCACTTTGACCACTCATCCACCTTGAAAAGCCTGTTCCTTAGGCACACAATCGAGCACATTCCTCCTTCAACCCTTTGGACCTGAAAATAAACTGAACAGAGAGGAGGGGAGTGTTATGAACAATTGATACTGCACAGCCATCAGTGTGGCCAACTTTAGGAAAACACACACAGACAACAGGCATGCATGCATACACACACACACATACACACACACGCACACACCCACAAACACACACACATATACACACACAAACGCACACACACACGCACACGTGCATGCACACACACACTGACACGCACGCACGCACACACACGCACATACACACTCACACACACACTGACACGCACGCACGCACACACACGCACATACACACTCACACACACTCACACACATACGATGCTGCAGAGCTGGAGAGTCCAGAGGTCAGAAAGTATAAGACCTACCATGTGTTTCTCCCACCCATTAACTCACCCACCTCATTTCACTCATTAGTTCTACCTCCAATCTGTGGAATTGCGCCAAGTAGGAAATCCATGCGATTGGGACAAAATTCGGGTGGACTTTTACAATCTGAACCTGGATTTCCGGCCTCTGCGATGCAGTGATAGCGTGCCCCTGAAACTCACGTACCTCGGCGTCTTAAGGCCAGGCGACAGAGTGGAAAGAATATGGTTGTCATGCCATTTATGTGGAGATGAAAGCGGGTGAAATCAGATCTACCAGGTACGCGATAATTATAACTGTGGTTTCAGTCACTCACCCCCTGAACAACAACGACAGAAACTGGCCAAACTTCATATTTGATCCAACGCAGGTCTCATATCTTAGCATACGGGTGTGGGTAACATTACAAACCTTCATCAGAACTTTCCGCTGGGCTCTCTTCCTCTTAGAAGTGAAAGAGAATCCTACACAGTTCCAATCTTGATGAAGAGTTGATGTGGTATACTGAAAGCGTGACGGAGAGATAGAGATAGCATCCAGCAAAGCTGTCGCCCACAGCTGCTTTAAAGCAGGGGTCTCCAATCTTATCCAGAAAGGGCCGGTGTGTGTGCAGGTTGTTGTTTTAGCACAGGACTAAGACAGCTGATTCTACTCATCTAGGTCTTGATTAAAGACACCACGATTAGTTCATTAGTATAATCAGGTGTGTTACTGCTGGGTTAAAACAAAAACCTGCACCCACGCCGGCCCTTTTAGGATAAGATTGGAGACCCCTGCTTTAAAGGGTCAGTTGATCCACTTTATCAGGACCGAATCATCTTGGTGTCCATGGCTGAGAAAAAAGTTGTGTATTGAACTTTGGACCCCAATGCTGACTGTAATGGATCCCAATTTAGAGATTGTGACAACCTCTCATCGTTGTCCTGACAACCTTATTGTAGAATGTTCTCATCTGTAATTATATTTAATGAAGTTCCATCAACTCGCTTCCATGTCTTGAACTTGCAAATGACTCAGTTCCGGCAATGTGCTCTTATCGTTTATAGAGGCTGGCTGTAACCAGGGAACTGTCTCTCACCTGCTGTAAGATCCAGCTATGCCAGTAATCTGGTTTGGCTGGGTATGAGTTGGTCAACCAGCATGGTCTAGCAGGTCATAAAGCTGGTCTAGCTGGGTATGAGCTGGTCTAGCTGGGTATGAGCTGGTCAACCAGCATGGTCTAGCAGGTCATAAAGCTGGTCTAGCTGGGTATGAGCTGGTCAACCAGCATGGCCTAGCAGGTCATAAAGCTGGTCTAGCTGGGTATGAGCTGGTCAACCAGCATGGTCTAGCAGGTCATAAAGCTGGTCTAGCTGGGTATGAGCTGGTCAACTAGCATGGCCTAGCAGGTCATAAAGCTGGTCTAGCTGGGTATGAGTTGGTCAACCAGCATGGCCTAGCAGGTCAACCAGCATGGCCTAGCAGGTCATAAAGCTGGTCTAGCTGGGTATGAGCTGGTCAACCAGCATGGCCTAGCAGGTCATAAAGCTGGTCTAGCTGGGTATGAGATGGTCAACCAGCATGGCCTAGCAGGTCATAAAGCTGGTCTAGCTGGGTATGAGCTGGTCTAGCTGGGTATGAGCTGGTCAACCAGCATGGTCTAGCAGGTCATAAAGCTGATCTAGCTGGGTATGAGCTGGTCAACCAGCATGGCCTAGCAGGTCATAAAGCTGGTCTAGCTGGGTATGAGATGGTCAACCAGCATGGCCTAGCAGGTCATAAAGCTGGTCTAGCTGGGTTCAAGACATAGCTTGAGCTGGTCAAACTGGGAGTTGGTCTGAACTAGTTACCCAGCTACCAGTTTTTTCGAAACGTAGCTTAAGCTGTTTTTTTTCCATCAGTAAGTCCTGCATGTGACCAAATGCATCATGGGAATCCCGTAACAGTGGAGAACAGCAGAATGGCAAAAGGGGAATAAACAGATTAGTGTGGTTTGTCCTTTTACGGCTGAAAATAGCTGACTGGACAGATAAGAGTCTGAGGCCTGAACATCCTAAAAATCCTAAAAATAATGACAAACAAAAACAACAGCTTTCCAACAGCTACAGCCCCGCAGACGGAAGAATCTCCGTTAAATAAGAAATATGTGAGAGTAATTCATGGAAAAGTAAACTTGCTCTAGACAGTTTTTTTTTTTTTTTTTTGGAGATGCACTGTCTTTGACCCTAAGAGCAGTGATGCGAAAACAGACTCACTCTCACTACTGGGGATATTTACTGTACTTTCTTAAATCCAGTGTTTCTCCCGTTTATTGTTCCAGAGCTGTGTATGTCTGTATTTATTAATCTGTACGGATTCGATAAGGTCATTGTTTATTTTCCATGGTTCCATACCTTTTTTCCAGGGAGCCGTCCCCTTGCCTCGGCACTCTGAACAGAACATTCTGCCGCGCTGCAGAAAGGAAATTGCTTTCGTGATATTTTGGGTTCATCACAAAAAAAAAAAAAAAAAACCTCAAATAATGTAATTTTGGATTTTGTCTCAGCGGTGGGCAGTTCTGTCCCAGGACGACTGGGGCATGTGCCACTTTCTATTCCTATTAATTACCTGGATCCAGTTAACGAATGACCTGCACGAGCCAATGCAGATCCCCCCACAGATGACCTGACGGTCCTCGATCCCGTGTGCCCGCGCCAGACGTGACTGCATGTTGGTACGCTACGATTTCAAAACGCAGCCCGGATCATCTCAAACGTATGAGATAAGTGCAATGAGATAGCGAGGTGGCTCTCACACTGACGCAGGAGTGGCGACATGATGCGGCCATCGCGTTGAAGATGACACAGGACACCTGCGCCAAGTAACCTAATCCAGGACTGTTGCCATGGTTACTTTCCTGTGTCATCTGTGCATAGTTCAGGGAGTGGAAGAGTAAAAACCAGTAGTGGTGCTGGACATAATAATAATAATAATAATAATAACAATCAGAATAATACGAATAATACTTCTACTACTACAGTGATACCTGACAGTACAAGTTTGATTAGTTCATGACCGAGCTCGTTTTATGATTTACTCGTTTTACAAATGAATTTTCCCCATTGAAATTAATTGAAATATAATTAATCCGTTCCAACTCCCAAATACCACCCAAAAATCACCCAGAAATAATTTCTTATGGGTTTTAAAACAGAAAAGGTGTAGTTACAAGAAAAGTGACAATTCTAAAAACATAATACAGTAAAAGAGAATGCAAAAGAAATAATGTGAACTGGTTTTATTAATTTAATAACTTTATTCTCCGCGTGAACTGAGCGAGCGGGGGCCATGCCTTGGGAGAGCGTGTGCGAGCCGTATGAACCTCGGCTCGTACAACAAATGACTCATACACTGCTGCACTCGCACTGCGAGGTTCTACTGTACTACTACTACAGTCTCCTTAGCCACTAGGCTACACCCACTTTAGACTCTAGGCTACACCCACTTTAGCCACTAGGCTACACCCACTTTAGACACTAGGCTACAGCCACTTTAGACACTAGACTACAGCCACCTTCGCCGCTAGACTACAGGCACCTTAGCTACTAGACTACAGGCACCTTAGCCACTAGACTACAGGCACCTTAGCCTCTAGACTACAGGCACCTTAGCTACTAGACTACAGGCACCTTAGCCACTAGACTACAGGCACCTTAGCCACTAGACTACAGGCTCCTTAGCCACTAGACTACAGCCACCTTATCCACTAGACTACAGGCTCCTAAGCCACTAGATTACAGGCTTCTTAGCCACTAGACTACAGCCACCTTATCCACTAGACTACAGGCTCCTTAGCCACTAGACTACATGCTCCTTAGCCACTAGGCTACAGCCACCTTAGCCACTAGACTACAGGCACCTTAGCCACTAGGCTACAGCCACCTTAGCCACTAGACTACAGGCACCTTAGCCACTAGACTACAGGAAACTTAGCCACTAGGCTACATGCTCCTTAGCCACTAGGCTACAGCCACCTTAGCCACTAGACTACAGGCACCTTAGCCACTAGACTACAGGAAACTTAGCCACTAGGCTAAAGCCACCTTAGCCACGAGGCTACATGCTGCCCCGTGAGTTATTCCAGCACTCCAGCATCCAACTCAGGCTCTTTTATCGACAGACAGACAGCAAAGGGGCTGCCTTTCCAAGCCCCAGTCCTGCATTCCTCTTCTGGAATTCCCTGAAATCCGGCTGGGTTTCCTTCACGAACATCTGCAGAGAGCCTTCCCCATAAATCCGTTTGCCTGAGGACATGTAGGGTATGATGCCACGACCCAACTGCTCCTAACTGGCTGAGCCCTGTAGTCTTTCAGGTCAGGTGAGTGAGGACTTGGGTACGAGGTTTAGCCAACTGTGTATTGTCTGTAAAACAAAAAGCATTTGATTTCAGTTTCGCGCGCTACTGAACTGGTGCCTTTCTTGTGACTGTCACATAAATAGAAGTGCATTCCCCTATACTTGATTTTCTACTTAAAATCCAGTTCTTGGAAATATTAATTCCAAGATATTTTATTCCATTATCAGGCGTGTTTATGGTATGTCTACTGTATTTGTCACATTAATATTAATATTTGTGTTAATAGTGTTGGGGTGGTGATGAAGCTTTAGAGAGTGTTGGGGGTGGTGATGGAGCTTTAGAGAGTGTTGAGGGTGGTGATGGAGCTTTAGAGAGTGTTGGGGGTGGTGATAGAGCTTTAGAGAGTGTTGGGGGTGGTGATGGAGCTTTAGAGAGTGTTGAGGGTGGTGATGGAGCTTTAGAGGCTGTTGGGGGTGGTGATGGAGCTTTAGAGAGTGTTGGGGGTGGTGATAGAGCTTTAGAGAGTGTTGGGGGTGGTGATGGAGCTTTAGAGAGTGTTGAGGGTGGTGATGGAGCTTTAGAGGCTGTTGGGGGTGGTGATGGAGCTGTAGAGAGTGTTGAGGGTGGTGATGGAGCTTTAGAGAGTGTTGAGGGTGGTGATGGAGCTGTAGAGAGTGTTGGGGGTGGTGATGGAGCTTTAGAGAGTGTTGGGGGTGGTGATGGAGCTTTAGAGAGTGTTGAGGGTGGTGATGGAGCTGTAGAGAGTGTTGAGGGTGGTGATGGAGCTTTAGAGGCTGTTGGGGGTGGTGATGGAGCTTTAGAGAGTGTTGGGGGTGGTGATGGAGCTTTAGAGAGTGTTTAGGGTGGTGATGGAGCTGTAGAGAGTGTTGAGGGTGGTGATGGAGCTGTAGAGAGTGTTGGGGGTGGTGATGGAGCTTTAGAGAGTGTTCGGGGTGATAGAGCTTTAGAGAGTGTTGAGGGTGGTGATAGAGCTTTAGAGAGTGTTGGGGGTGGTGATAGAGCTGTAGAGAGTGTTGGGGGTGGTGATGGAGCTTTAGAGAGTGTTGAGGGTGGTGATGGAGCTTTAGAGGCTGTTGAGGGTGGTGATGGAGCTGTAGAGAGTGTTGGGGGTGGTGATGGAGCTTTAGAGAGTGTTCGGGGTGATAGAGCTTTAGAGTGTGTTGGGGTGGTGATAGAGCTGTAGAGAGTGTTGGGGGTGGTGATGGAGCTGTAGAGAGTGTTGGGGGTGGTGATGGAGCTTTAGAGAGTGTTGGGGGTGGTGATGGAGCTGTAGAGAGTGTTGGGGGTGGTGGTGGAGCTTTAGAGAGTGTTGGGGGTGGTGATGGAGCTTTAGAGTGCTGTCTGGAGTTTGTTGAGCTGCAGGTTGGCTCGATGAGGCTCTGTCCGGTTTGGACGGGTTCCACAGTCCGAGATCAAATCCAGACTCCGGCTCTGGCCGGGATCGTCCCGGGAATGCAGTGTCAGCCAGCGAGGGAGGGGAGGAATTCGGGAAAGTGTGTGTGTGTGTGTGTGTGTGTCGCCCGCTTCTCGCTGTATGAGCTGCGCATGAAGACCCCGTCGGGTGTGTGTGTGTGTGTGTGTGTGTGAGAGCTCACCTGGTGGACGGCACTGACAGACATTCTGCGTTTTGGAGGAGAGAGTGTGTGCCAGTCTGTGCGCCAGTCCGTGCACTGATCTGTGTGCTGTTCTGTGTGCTGTTCTGTGTGCTGTCCTGTGTGTTGTTCTGTGTGCTGTTCTGTGTGCTGTTCTGTGTGCTGTTCTGTGTGTTGTTCTGTGTGCTGTTCTATGTGCTGTCCTGTGTGCTGTTCTGTGTGCTGTTCTGTGTGCTGTTCTGTGTGTTGTTCTGTGTGCTGTTCTGTGTGTTGTTCTGTGTGCTGTTCTGTGTGCTGTTCTGTGTGCTGTTCTGTGTGCTGTTCTGTGTGCTGTTCTGTGTGCTGTCCTGTGTGTATAGACAGCCGGGCAGGTCTGTCTATAATTTCAAGGAAATGGAGTTTGTACCCCGGATTAGAAAATGTAATGTAATGGATCCCATTTTAAAGATGATTACGACCTCTGTCGTACAGTACGGTGTCCTGTTTACATTTGCACTTCCGGTTGACCCTAGACTGGTCATTTCTGTCTCCGGGCCCTCTGGGTGTAAAAGCGGCCATTTGCATTCACCAGGAGAGCCTCGCTCTTCCCACCTTGCAGTTTCCGAGATTTCCCAAAATGGCCACAGTCCCCTGTTCCCTAAATAAGCTATTAAAAACGCGTGGACTGATGCAGCGTCATCTCTGCTGACGTAATGAAACACAGGAAGCCATCGACCACAGAACACTGCCGTCAGATTGTTTCCTGGGAAAAATAGATCCGTTTCTGTCAGCCATTAAATCATTTTAATGTTCACTGGTTCGGAGGCAATATCCGAGGGTTTGATCGTTCGCAGTCCATCGCTGACGGAGCATTGAGACATTTTCCCACAGCGTCTGGCCACTGACGGTCGCAGTTTGGGGGATTGTCGGCTGTCAGCAAACGGGCCGGAGTGCTCTCTCGGGTGGGATGCGGAGCGACGCTTTCCTGGCGGTTTTGGAAGGGCATTGTGTTGGCTTTGGCCCGCGGCCTGGATCCAGAGCCCACAGCCTCGGGCTTCCCGCACTTACTACGGCTGTCAGGGATTCCAAGGTAGCTGCTGTCATCCACGCCCCGTGTGTGTGTGTGTGTGTGTGTGAGAGAGTGTGTGTGTGCGTGTGTTTGCATGTGTGTGAGTGTGTGTGTGTGTGTGTGTGAGAGAGAGAGTGTGAGAGAGTGTGTGTGTGCATGTGTTTGCATGTGTGTGAGTGTGTATGAGAGTGTGTGTGTGTGTGTGTGTGCACGTGCGTGTGTGTGTGTGTGCCTGTGTATGAGTGTGTGTGTGTACGCATGTGTGTGCGTGTGCCTGTGTGTGTGTGTCTGCCTGTATCTGTGTGTGTGTGTGAGTGTGTGTGTGTACGCGTGCATGTGTGTGTGTGTGTGTGCCTGTGTGAGTGTGTGCCTATGTGTGTGAGTGTGTGTGCATGTGTGCCTGTGTGTGTGTGTGCCTGTGTGTGTGAGTGTGTGTGTGTGTGTGTGTGTGTGTGAGTGTGTATGTGTGTGTGTGTGTGATTTATTTAACTGTTTGTCTGCGTGAGTACAGAGCGAAAGCACCACTGTCCAAATACTTACGGACTGCGCGGTATCCCTGCGCGCCGGTGAGCCTCGTTGCTGTTGTTTCTGCCGCAGGATGAGCGCTGCATCCAGGAGGAGGAGCCGACCTGCAGATGATCTTCCAGGTCTCCGCCCAGCAGCTGGGCCTGGAAACAGGAAGAGATGTGGAGTGAGGTGGAGGTGAGGGGGGGCGGGGGCAGGTCAGCGCTCGGCTGTCTGCGGTCCGTCTGTGCTCAGGTCAGGGACAGTCGCACGTACATCCTGCGTCAGGGGTGGCACTCTGACTTCTGCCTCCACCCAAAGGCCTGACAGCTAATTCTCTAATCTTACGCAGCAAAACAAGGCTTGCTGAACAAGCGTTTTCAGTCCTGTAATAAGACTAAAATAAGATCATATCAGCTTGTTTTCTGGTGGCTATTAGCTCGACAACTGACGTGTTATTGTTCCATAAGCGAGTCCAGAAATGAGTCAAAGCGGCCCATTGGCAATCTCTCTGTCTCAATAAGATTTCAAGATTAACGTATTTTATGATTTCTGCAGTGTTGCACCGGTATTGATGCGCACACAGCCGAGAGGATCCTGAATGGTCCTCGTCTGTGTTTACAGGTGACCTGCTCACCGGTGCAGGCCTCTCTTCCACGTTTGGGACGTCCGAGCTCGACGCCTCTGCTTCCTGTCGTGTCCGCCGTTCGTGTCAGACAGACACTCGCCCCAAACAGTGATGCTGTGTGAACACGGACCTGGAACTGTTCTGTGTGCTGTTCTGTGTGCTGTTCTGTGTGCTGTTCTGTGTGCTGTCCATCATCCTGCTGAAAGAAACAGCTTGACCAGTTGAACACGGACCTGGAACACGGCCCTGCCGTAAAAGCCGGGGAAGCGGAGAGCTGGCCAAGCCGGTCATAAGATGGTCTAGCTGGGCACGAGCTGGTCACAACCAGCGCGTGCTGGTTTGCTTATCTAGGCTTATCTGGTCAGCTGTTTCAAAACCTAGCTTGAGCCGGCCAAGCTGGGGGCTGGCCTGAACTGGTCAACCAGCTACCGGCTGTTTCAAAACATAGCTGAAAGTGAAAACACATGGACCCACGCTCAAAAACTCCAGCTATTTTGTTTACGAGATGGAATTTTCATATTACAGTGAGATGAACGCCGATCGCTTGGCCCACCGAGCAGGCCTGCGTACGATCGCGTTCAGCCTTATTTAGACGGACAGCTACGCTAATGAATCACCGGGGAGGCTTGAGTCTGAGGCCTTGTGTGATTTGGCTACGCCGTGGTGTCAGACCCCGCCAAGCACCGATGAAGTAGCGAGATAACAAGGGGAAATTAGCTTTCGGCAGCCAAGAAGTGTGCTGGAAGCTTCGGGGGTTCGGCGTCCAGCTTTTTCTTGTCAAAGACAAACCCGGCGCATTAGGGACACAAAAGGGACTGTGGGAAACGCGCTGGTCGTGGTGCCGAGGCGAGGCGGCGCTGACCGCGCCTGAACACTGACAACGTAGCCGCTGTCTTTCTGGGCCTCCAGCCCCGTGAAAAGAGCAAGTCAACAGCGCTTCTGCTGGCCAGAAGAATGCTCGGCTGAGGCAGTCTGAGTGCCTGGAAGCCGAGGGTGACGGTGAGGGTTAAGGGTTAGGGGTTAGGGGTTAAGGGTTAGGGTTAGGTTAGGGTTGGGAGGGGGGGGGGGGGGGGGGGGGTTAGGGTTAGGGTAAGGGTTAGGGTTAGGTAAGTAAGAAATCTTTATTTCCCAAGTTGTCCCATATTAGGGCCTCTTGGGAAATAAAAGTTTGCACTGGAGTACTGAAGCCTTTAAGTAGGAAGAATTTGGTCCCTCTTGTGTCGGTGCTCTATGTGCGCTGGTTCAGTCCTCTTGGAAATAGAGTGCTAAGTTTGAGAATCCAGTGTTTCTCTAACCTGCGTCTCTCCTCCGGCGTCCAGTTATTATTTGTTTGAAGGCCCAATATTTCTAGTGCCTCAAGTCCATGCACAGTGTGTCTGGAGCTCAGTGTGTCTGGAGAAGCCTCATCCTATCCCAAAGGGGTACTCAAATCTGCCCCTCCCGCCGCACTGCATCCTCATACAGCAGTGAAAGAGAGAGAGCATTGCTCTTTCTGCTCACCACACAGCAGCTAAAATGGAGAGGGAGAGAACAGTGGCTTTGCCAGTTGAATCAGGCGATAATTAGGTGGCAGTTTCAAAGAGGCAGGTTGCAAATTTACCCAGGACCCTGGGGAACCCCCTACTCTTTGTGAAGAGCGTCATGGGACCTTTAGTGAGTCAGACCTCAGTGAGTCAGGACCTCGGTTTAACATCTCATCTGAAAGACGGTGTCTCCTACAGCACAGTGTCCCCATCACTGCGCTGGGGCATATTTGACCAGAGGGAAGATCGCGCCCTACTGGCCCACCAACAACACTTCCAGCCACAACTTAGTTTCCCCAGGAGGTCTCCCAACCAAGTACTAACCAAGCCCACACCTGCACTTCAGCCATTTACTAACCAAGCCCACACCTGCTTAGCTTCAGCGTTTTACTAACCAAGCCCACACCTGCTTATCTTCAGCCATTCACTAATCGAGCCCACACCTGTTTAGCTTCAGCCATTCACTAATCGAGCCCACACCTGCTTAGCTTCAGCCATTCACTAACCGAGCCCACACCTGCTTAGCTTCAGCCATTTGGCAGGAGCAGGTTGTACAGCTGCTGGTCCTCCAGGCAAGGTAGTACTGCCGTTTTTCTTTCTTAGCTTTTTTTAGCTGATCAGTAACTGATTGATCGACAACTGATTGATTAATGCCATGGACCTGCCAGAGATGTCAGTCATATGGTGTCCTAGGTGTAAATCCATCCTCTTCAGAGGGGAAGAAGCGGAACCAGTAGGAACCAGCGGCAAGAAGCAGAACCAGCGGGTCTGCTGGCCTCAAGGGCCAGAACCATGCAGCACATGTGCTACTTCTGACCAGCTTCCTTTGAGTCCTTTTCATTTTGCTTTAAAACTGAGTGTCGTACGTTATCCTGCGAGTGTCGTACGTTATCCTGTGAGTGTTGTACGTTATCCTGTGAGTGTGTTATTCTGTGAGTGTCGTACGTTATCCTGTGAGTGTGTTATCCTGTGAGTGTCGTACGTTATCCTGTGAGTGTGTTATCCTGTGAGTGTCGTACGTTATCCTGTGAGTGTGTTATCCTGTGAGTGTCGTATGTTATCCTGCGAGTGTGTTATCCTGTGAGTGTCGTACGTTATCCTGTGAGTGTGTTATCCTGTGAGTGTTGTACGTTATCCTGTGAGTGTATTATCCTGTGAGTGTCGTACGTTATCCTGTGAGTGTCGTATGTTATCCTGCGAGTGTCGTACGTTATCCTGTGAGTGTCGTACGTTATCCTGTGAGTGTGTTATCCTGTGAGTGTCGTATGTTATCCTGTGAGTGTCGTACGTTATCCTGTGAGTGTCGTACGTTATCCTGTGAGTGTGTTATCCTGTGAGTGTCGTACATTATCCTGTGAGTGTCGTACGTTATCCTGTGAGTGTGTTATCCTGTGAGTGTGTTATCCTGTGAGTGTCGTACGTTATCCTGTGAGTGTCGTATGTTATCCTGTGAGTGTCGTACGTTATCCTGTGAGTGTCGTATGTTATCCTGTGAGTGTGTTATCCTGTGAGTGTCGTATGTTATCCTGTGAGTGTGTTATCCTGTGAGTGTGTTATCCTGTGAGTGTGTTATCCTGTGAGTGTCGTATGTTATCCTGTGAGTGTGTTATCCTGTGAGTGTCGTATGTTATCCTGTGAGTGTGTTATCCTGTGAGTGTCGTATGTTATCCTGTGAGTGTGTTATTCTGTGAGTGTCGTACGTTATCCTGTGACTGTCGTATGTTATCCTGTGAGTGTGTTATCCTGTGAGTGTCATACGTTATCCTGCGAGTGTGTTATCCTGTGAGTGTCGTACGTTATCCTGTGAGTGTCATACGTTATCCTGTGAGTGTCGTACGTTATCCTGTGAGTGTGTTATCCTGCGAGTGTCGTACGTTATCCTGTGAGTGTGTTATCCTGTGAGTGTCATACGTTATCCTGTGAGTGTGTTATCCTGTGAGTGTGTTATCCTGTGAGTGTCGTACGTTATCCTGTGAGTGTCGTACGTTATCCTGTGAGTGTGTTATCCTGTGAGTGTCGTATGTTATCCTGTGAGTGTCGTATGTTATCCTGTGAGTGTCGTATGTTATCCTGTGAGTGTGTTATCCTGTGAGTGTCGTATGTTATCCTGTGAGTGTCCTACGTTATCCTGTGAGTGTCGTACGTTATCCTGTGAGTGCCGTATGTTATCCTGTGAAGTAAGTAATGTGTTGTAAGAATAACACAGAACATTTTTGAAGGTAGGGTTTTTTTTACATTTTTTTAAAAAGCCACAGTTGAATTATGGAATTTCAATTTCAAAATTCCAAAGTGTAGGAAAGCTACAGCTGCTGCCCCCTTTTGTGGTCTCACACATTCCTCCACTTGACCTCCGCTCATGTTATGTGAATATTTTCATTTTCTCCCTCCCTCTCTCTCCCTCTCTCTCTCTCGCTCAGCCCTTCAAAGCACAACACCCTCTTTGTTATTTCTATTTCCATAACAGAATGTAAACTCGTGCCCAAGATCAGTAGTGCATAATTTCCCAGCTTTGATCATCACGACGTGTCAGGGATTTAATTGGGCCTGCAGAAACGCACTCCAGAAGGAGTCCTATAACACGCGGTGTGTTCACAGGCGTTGTGGTGGACCTGCCCCGCAGGCAAAGTCCACAGCAGCGGGGAAAGCCTGTGAGCTTAAGGGCTAATAAGCCATTGTGTTATCTCAGGGTGAATAAATGCGCCGACCATTATGTAGATAACAACAACGCCGTTTTTTCTTTCAAGGTAAGGAGATGGATTTATCGACGGGGATCACTCCGCTAACTGGAAGAATGCAGTTCAGCGAGAGGCTATGAAAGCCCACAAAACCGCACTGCAAAAAATCTAAATAAAAGTAACAAGCTTTTTACTGATAGTAAAACTTTCAGTTACTTTTCTGCTAAATAAAATGAAAATAGATAAATCAGGTTAGGCAGCGTGACTCATCTCAAGATTCGCCAATGGAATAAGAAAATTTCACTTGTCAACCAAACATTAACTTAAATACAACCAAATATTTTTACTACTTCAGAGAGAAAATCTTTTAAGATCTTAAAAAGATTATTACAAGACGAAAACACTTGTTAAGACGGTCACTTTTTTTGCAGTGTGGACACGTGCTGGTGCTCTTTGTTTTTACAGTTTTCTATGACAAGCTTTTACCTTTCAGTTACCTTACCTTCTACGGTCGAATACCTGACTAACCGGACGGTCACACAGCGGTTAGAGAGCTGGTTTTGTAACCCAAAAGCTGTAGGTTTGATCCCGCTGGGGCCCTGCTAATACGTACGGCACTTAACCTGGATCACTTCTGAAAATATCACACTGTAAAGAATGTGAGCAGTATAACTCACTCTGCATTAGGACAGCCTGTAGCCTAGTGGCTAAGGTACATGGCTGGGGCAGCCTGTAGCCTAGTGGCTAAGGTACATGACTGGGGCAGCCTGTAGCCTAGTGGCTAAGGTACATGACTGGGACAGCCTGTAGCCTCGTGGCTAAGGTACATGACTGGGGCAGCCTGTAGCCTAGTGGCAAAGGTACATGACTGGGGCAGCCTGTAGCCTCGTGGGTAAGGTACATGACTGGGGCAGCCTGTAGCCTAGTGGCTAAGGTACATGACTGGGACAGCCTGTAGCCTAGTGGCTAAGGTACATGACTGGGGCAGTCTGTAGCCTAGTGGCTAAGGTACATGACTGGGACAGCCTGTAGCCTAGTGGCTAAGGTACATGGCTGGGGCAGCCTGTAGCCTAGTGGCTAAGGTACATGACTGGGGCAGCCTGTAGCCTAGTGGCTAAGGTACATGATTGGGGCAGCCTGTAGCCTTGTGGCTAAGGTACATGACTGGGGCAGCCTGTAGCCTAGTGGCAAAGGTACATGACTAGGGCAGCCTGTAGCCTGGTGGCTAAGATACATGACTGGGGCAGCCTGTAGCCTAGTGGCTAAGGTACATGACTGGGGCAGCCTGTAGCCTAGTGGCTAAGGTACCTGACTGGGGCAGCATGTTGCCTAGTGGCTAAGGTACATGACTGGGGCAGCCTGTAGCCTAGTGGCTAAGGTACATGACTGGGGCAGCCTGTAGCCTAGTGGCTAAGGTACATGACTGGGACAGCCTGTAGCCCAGTGGCTAAGGTACATGACTGGGGCAGCCTGTAGCCTAGTGGCTAAGGTACATGACTGGGGCAGCCTGTAGCCTAGTGGCTAAGGTACATGACTGGGGCAGCCTGTAGCCCAGTGGCTAAGGTACATGACTGGGGCTGTCTGTGAGCCCTTGTTCAAGGGGGGGGGGGGTTGGCCCCTGCTTAGTCTAATCAACTGTAAGTTGCTTTAGATAAAAACGTCAGTGAAATAACTGTTATGTAATGTAATGACGCCCACTAAAGGGCTAGAATATCAATGTAAATGTAAATATAGGAAGGATTCACGTTGATAGTGTCCTGGGGTCCTTTGTAGGGGTGTGTCTGTGTACCGATTGGCCTCACAGACGAGCATGTAAGGCTCCAAACTCCGTACTTCTGCCGATTTGAAGGTGTTAACAGGCCGCGCGGGGTTAGGGCCGCTTTCAGTTTCTCCCAGAATCCCGTCTGCTCCTGAGAATGTGCAGAGCTGTGGGAGTTAAGCTCGCGGTGAGCAGAGACGATTCCTGCCCCGTCGTCTCACGACTCCGCACAGAACAAACCTCGACTTGTCTGATTGTCTGAAAAGCCCCACAAATCACTCTGCGGAGTTAAGGCACCTGAAATCTTACACCGCCTTTACGCCTGATCCAGCACCCTGCCCCACCCTCCCGTCTGGGACAGTACTCTGAAGCGGGAGAACTCATTGAAAAGACAACTATACCTATGCTCTCTGCACTCGGTGTGAAAAATGGGGAAGGAGAATTATTCACGTTTTTACACATATTTTAATGAAAGTATTGTTGAATCCGGTGCTCTCTTGTTTAACAGACCCATGCCATGAGATCACTGGTCCCACACAGCACGACATCTCTTCACAGAAGGGTCGTTTGTCGGTGTGCTTGTTCGTTCCGAGTAATCTTACTCTTATTAAATTTTCCGAGCTGGATCTCACCGCAGCGGGGCAGGCTGCATAAGTAGCTCCGGGTAAGGGCGTCTGATAAATGCTGAAATATTGTGAAGAGTTTCTGAGGACAGCGGGAGGAAATGAGGACTTCAGAGAGGAAGTGTGTTGGTATGGAGCTGGTGTTATTGCGGGGGGGGCACACGTTGCTCTGTCTTATTCGCGGCATTCACTTCCTGTCCTCCACAACGCTGTCTGTCTGACCTACTTGCTGTGTTCTCAGCGCGTTTCTCTGTGTGTGTTCTCAACGCGTTTCTCTGCGTGTGTTCTCAACGCGTTTCTCTCTGCGTGTTCTCAGCGCGTTTCTCTGTGTGTTCTCAGCACCAATAAGGCCTGTGTTGACCACAGATCACAGGTACAGATCAGGCTACCGAAGAAACGCCAGCAAGACGTTTCGTAACGCAAGCTGCAACCCACCGGGTTACTTCCTGTAACCACTCGCACGCACGCACACACACGCACACGCAGACAGACACACTGGCACACCATCAGCCCTTGAGGTGGAACTCACAAAAACCATGAGATGACATTTGGCAGATAATGTTTCCTGCTGACCCAGGTGCTTCACTCTGCCAAACGGCACCACAGCGATGAGAAAATGGCAGCTGTCTCATCGCGTTCTTCTTCGTGCGTCGTGCACGCACCAAGCCCTCCCACGTTCCTGTAAATGATGACTTCAGCAGCGTTTGCTTCATCTGTTCCCGTGCAGGTCAGCGGTGCAGTTTGTTCGTGCAGGAGCTTTTGTGCAACGGGCACGTTTCTGTTACTCAAAGCGACTGATTAGCGTCTGTGGTTGTGGTGGCTAAGCGCAGGGGAATTCCTGTCTGCGCAAACGCTCATCCATCTCCTCGCCCCGTTACCCTGTGCAGAATTCCCAGACCTCATTCCCGAGTGACAGTGTGTGTGTGTGAGAGAGAGAGATGGAGAGGTGGAGGGTAGAAGAGACAGAAGGAGGGAGAGGCAGACATTAAGCAGTAAAGAGATTTCAGCCTCCCCTGTTTATCTCACACCCTTAACATAGGCAATCACTACATCAACCCCCCCCCCCCACCCCCCACCCCCCACCCAACGTGTGCCACAAATTTACAGTGTTTCAGGAGCGCTTGCTAATGGTGACCTTTCACCTCTGACACACCTCTGAGGTCATTGTGCACCCCGGATGACCTTGGATAACATGCACTTCACCTCCCCTCACGGCGGGTTTCCCAGGATGCCCGGCTGATGTAAACGAACGTAACGTGTAGATTTGTGTTGAAATGCGGCGTGCTCAGGGGGGAATGGTTCCTGTGTGACAATCTTGTGATGGGTCGGGTCACAAGGTTCTGCTTTGTCTGGTTTTGCCCGGGCATCAAAAAAACTAAACTAAACAGACCAACGCAGCATATTCCAAATTTCAGCACAAATCGCACAAGAAGATTAGTGGTATCTCCACATCTCTCTTTCACGTTAATTGCATTTGGCAGACGCTCTTATCCAGAGCGATGTACAGTTGATCAGGCTAAGCAGGAGACAATCCTCCCCGGGAGGTTAAGGGCCTTGCCCAAGGGCCCAACGGCTGTGCGGATCTTATTGTTGCTACACCGGGATTAGAACCACCGACCTTGCGGGTCCCACCTCTTGCAGGGTCTTTACATTCGCCTGCAGACTGTAGGGTGACTCATCGAGTCCCTCACCCTGACCCTTACCCTCACCCGTGCAGACGGACCCCATGTGGAGCAGTACATTACAGTTCTGATGTTTTTATCCAAAGCCACTGACAGTCGATAAGCAGGGGCCAATCCCCCAATGTGGGGCTAAGTGACCCTATTGTGACAACACTGGGGCCAGAACCATCAACCTGCTGGGTCCCAGTCAGGCACCTTAGCCACTAGACTACAGGCACCTTAGCCACTAGACTACAGGCACCTTAGCCACTAGACTTCAGGCACCTTAGCCACTAGGCTACAGGCACCTTAGCCACAGGCTAGAGACTGTTCCAGCTCTATACCAGAACCAGGGCCTGTAGCCCCTCAGAACTGTGCACAATTTGGCTTTGAGTCACATCCCTCACTAGCCTGTAGCCTAGTGGCTAAGGTACATGACTGGGGCAGCCTGTAGCCTAGTGGCTAAGGTACATGACTGGGACAGCCTGTAGCCTAGTGGCTAAGGTACATGACTGGGGCAGCCTGTAGCCTAGTGGCTAAGGTACATGACTGGAGCAGCCTGTAGCCTAGTGGCTAAGGTACATGACTGGGGCAGCCTGTAGCCTAGTGGCTAAGGTACATGACTGGGGCAGCCTGTAGCCTAGTGGCTAAGGTACATGACTGGGGCAGCCTGTAGCCTAGTGGCTAAGGTACATGACTGGAGCAGCCTGTAGCCTAGTGGCTAAGGTACATGACTGGGGACCAGACAGTTGATGGTTCAAGCCCCAGTGTAGCCACGACAAGATCCTTGCAGCTGTTGGGCCCTTGAGCAAGGCTCTAAACCCAGCATTGATCTAGGGGGGATTGTCCCCTGCTGTAAGTTTGTAAGTTGCTTTGGAGAAAAGCCTCAGCTAAATAACTGTAATGTAATCACACCCGTTAAAGGGCTAAAATATCAATGTAAATGTAGATATAAGAAGGATTTACGATGGTAGTGTCCTAACAAATTATTATTATTTCTTTATTCGAGGAGCGAGGACGAATGGGACCAGGAGCAGACACTGCTGCGATCAGATGGAGAAAATGTGTCGAGAGAAACCCATCAAAATGAACAAAGAAATGGCACCAGGTGTGCTGTGCTGTAACAGGGACAGGGGATCCAGTGTTTACCTTTCACTGGCCTTCCCCCAGCCTCCTCTGAACGTCTGAAAGATAGCAAGCGTGTTCCAGAAGAAGAGGACTAAACAAGCGGGATGTCTCAGTGCATTTGCGCCGGGTTGTTTAGCAGCTCGTTTCCGAACATTATCCAGATTCTGCTTCCCCTCCCGAGGGCTACGCCAAGTTTCCTTAAAGAGAACGAACCCGTCTGACCAAACGTGGCCCGGTGATACGCGGAACGACAGGACCGTCCAGGAGGTTAAAGATGCAGTGATAACTTTTATTTCTGAAACGTTAGCGGTACTTTTCTCAAATGTACTTTGAGCTGCATTGTGCTGCATTTAATGGAAGCCCCTGAGCAGAGAGATTTAGAAATTACACAGGGATCTGCTCCAGAGAAGTGGAGTCTTTGCACTCACGGTTTGTTTGGATCGTCACTCTGGATAAGAGTGCTGCTAAATGGCTATAATATATTATAATATAATGAGTCAATTTGTCTAAAATGCAGCAGTATCTAACAGTATATTATAATTCAGTATCTAACAGAAAATACAGTAATTGTTAGCTCTCTCGTATCTCATATCTGATCGTCTTTGAAAGACCCTTTAACTTTAGAAACAGATTTCATTGTGTTTGTAATTGATTAATACAGAAATATGATTTATTTACACAGGTATACACAGCATTACTGACCAATGCTTTGCATAGTGACGGAAAAGGCAGAAGTGGTTTGTGTGTTTGTGTGTTCGTGTGTTCGTGTGTTTGTGTGTTTGTGGAGACACTGTTTTGAGGATGACTCGGTCTGTTGCTGGCCCAGCAGTGGGAAGGATGGGTGTGATGATGATGATGATGAAGGTTTGGCTCCAAATTAGACTGGCAGTAAAGCAAGGGCTCCATACACAAACAGAGGAACGCACAAGGGTTTCCAACTGCAAGTGAAGCAGGTTTTAAGCAAGTTGTTGAGTCATAATCTCTTATAAGGGTTATGGAACATGCTGAATTGTTTCTGTATGGTGTCTTGTATGGTTCAGTCATGATGTTCAGCATCAAGCGGTTATCTTCATAATGTTAGTTTAAGTTGTGATGAATATGAAGGGTTCTTACAGAAGGGTTCTGTGTCGTTATGGCTGTTTGCATATTTCACTGAAGTAGGGAAATGCACATAATCATATATCCCACTTCAGCTCCCAGACTGGAGTGAGTCACATGCACACACACACACACACACAAACACACACACACACACATATGCGCACACACTCCCTCCCCCCCTCTCTCTCTCTCTCTCTCTCTCTCTCACACACACACACAGTACCTCTCTCTCTCACACACACACACACACATATGCGCACACACTCCCTCCCCCTCTCTCTCTCTCTCTCTCTCTCTCTCTCACACACACACACACACACACTCCCTCTCCCTCTCTCTCTCACACACACACACACACACACACACACTCCCCCTCTCTCTCTCTCACACACACACACACACTCCCTCCCCCCCTCTCTCTCTCTCTCTCTCTCTCTCTCTCACACACACACACACACACACTCCCTCTCCCTCTCTCTCTCACACACACACACACACACACTCCCCCTCTCTCTCTCTCACACACACACACACACACACACACACTCCCTCCCCCCCTCTCTCTCTCTCTCACACACACACACCCTGCTGCTCTTGGAGCCCCCGCCCTGTCACACTCAGAGGTGTGTGTGTGTGTGGTGAACATTCAGAGTCACATGGCAACCCAACAGCAGCGTGTTTCTCTGACAAACAGGAAAAGTTCCTCCTCTCATTATTTTTCCATAGTCACCCAAAGCTGTGCTGCAGAATTTACATACACAAATCCCGGGGTTATGGGGAAGCCACCATTCCTGGGGGGATTGTCTAGCCTGGTGGGTGTGGGTGTGGGGGTGGGGTGCGGGATGGGGGGGTTCCTGAGAGACAGAATTGTCTCAGAGGATGTTATTTACTCATTACGCAAGCTGATGACTGCAGCTACAGAACAGGAACCTGCTAGCACAAACTTTACTTTACTGGAACCTAGCAGACGCTCTCATTCAAATAGAACAGTAATTCCCTGGAGAGGTAATGTACAGTCCCAGTAGAGGCAGGGAGCACAAAAAGTACACGCTTGATTGACAACTTGTCAATCACCCCTAAAACTTAAAACGAATCATACGAACCCAGAACGAGAACTATCCTGATGCGCACTAACCCTTTGGTCTTGTTTTGAATGTTGAACCCAAAGTTCCAAGACAGGCGATGTTCCGGAACTCCAGCGCTTCCAGTCACCCGCGGCGATTGCTACATCAGCGTTAGAATATTCAGGTTAAGAACATTCCAATCACATGTTTGTGACCTCACACCTTAAAGGGATTAAGCTGCTTTAGGTGTGCCTTACCGATCTGCGACGAAGCGAGGTCAGGCCTCACTGCATGAGGAGGGGGAGGGGTTAACTGGCCTCTTGTAGTTCCCAGGATGTTAAAGGTGAGTTTCCCAGGTTTCCTCCCCAAGATTAATGACCCCCGGTCCGCTCACTGGCAAATCACGAGGTCTCTCTCTCCCTCTCTCTCCCTCTCCCTCTCTCTCCCTCTCCCTCTCCCTCTCCCTCCCTCTCTCTCCCTTTCCCTCTCTCACTCTCTCCATCTCCTTCCCCCTCTCTCTCTCATTCCCTCTCTCTCCCTCTCTCCCCTTCTCTCTCTCTCCCTCTCCCCTCTCTCCCTCTCTCCACCCCCCCCTCTCTCTCTCTCTCTCTCTCTCTCTCTCAGTCCTTCTGGATGAACCCCTGTGCAGCCTATGCAAGGGCCATAACCCCACATTGCTCCAGGGGGGATCACCCCCTGCTTAGTCTAATCAGCTGTACGTCACCTTGCCACAGCTCAATAACTGTTAAAAAATAAAAGAATTAGAGTTCATGGAGATTCAAGTTGCTGATGGTAGTCTGGCTCTTTCTGTGTTACTGGAGAGTTGAGCTGTTGAGGGTCATTTGGCTCTTTCTGTGTTACTGGAGAGTTGAGCTGCTGAGGGTCGTTTGGCTCTTACTGTGTTAATGGAGAGTTGAGCTGCTGAGGGTCGTTTGGCTCTTACTGTGTTAATGGAGAGTTGAGCTGTTGATGGTTGTGTTGCTCTTACTGTGTTAATGGAGAGTTGAGCTGTTGATGGTTTTGTTGCTCTTACTGTGTTAATGGAGAGTTGAGCTGTTGATGGTTGTGTTGCTCTTACTGTGTTAATGGGGAGTTGAGCTGTTGAGGGTCGTTTGGCTCTTACTGTGTTAATGGAGAGTTGAGCTGTTGATGGTTGTGTTGCTCTTACTGTGTTAATGGAGAGTTGAGCTGTTGATGGTTGTGTTGCTCCTATTGTGTTAATGGAGAGTTGAGCTGTTGATGGTTTTGTTGCTCTTACTGTGTTAATGGGGAGTTGAGCTGTTGAGGGTCGTTTGGCTCTTACTGTGTTAATGGAGAGTTGAGCTGTTGATGGTTGTGTTGCTCCTATTGTGTTAATGGAGAGTTGAGCTGTTGATGGTTTTGTTGCTCTTACTGTGTTAATGGAGAGTTGAGCTGTTGATGGTTTTGTTGCTCTTACTGTGTTAATGGGGAGTTGAGCTGTTGATGGTTTTGTTGCTCTTTCTGTGTTAATGGGGAGTTGAGCTGTTGATGGTTGTGTTGCTCTTACTGTGTTAATGGAGAGTTGAGCTGTTGATGGTAGTGTTGCTCTTACTGTGTTAATGGAGAGTTGAGCTGTTGATGGTTTTGTTGCTCTTACTGTGTTAATGGAGAGTTGAGCTGTTGATGGTTTTGTTGCTCTTACTGTGTTAATGGAGAGTTGAGCTGTTGATGGTTTTGTTGCTCTTACTGTGTTAATGGAGAGTTGAGCTGTTGATGGTTGTGTTGCTCTTACTGTGTTAATGGAGAGTTGAGCTGTTGATGGTTTTGTTGCTCTTACTGTGTTAATGGAGAGTTGAGCTGTTGATGGTTGTGTTGCTCTTACTGTGTTAATGGGGAGTTGAGCTGTTGAGGGTCGTTTGGCTCTTACTGTGTTAATGGAGAGTTGAGCTGTTGATGGTTGTGTTGCTCTTACTGTGTTAATGGAGAGTTGAGCTGTTGAGGGTCGTTTGGCTCTTACTGTGTTAATGGGGAGTTGAGCTGTTGATGGTTTTGTTGCTCTTACTGTGTTAATGGGGAGTTGAGCTGTTGATGGTTTTGTTGCTCTTACTGTGTTAATGGAGAGTTGAGCTGTTGATGGTTGTGTTGCTCTTACTGTGTTAATGGAGAGTTGAGCTGTTGATGGTTGTGTTGCTCTTACTGTGCCAGGTGACAGGCTGTTTCAGCTGTGGTGGCAAGAGAGGGGGGTTTTGCACCGCGGTTTAGAAAGAGAACGCCCATAACTCTGATAAAAGAACCCCTTCTCTGACTGTTTGACGAGCTGTCATCTGAATATTTATTTTTTCTGTGCAGCCTGGCGTCCGTGGTTCGCTGCAACCCGATCGCCCTGACCCCTCTTATCTGATCTCTCTGCCCCAGAAGCAGTGACTCAGAAACGGGCTTGTTTTGTCCCAGAGAACAGAAAAAAAAAACACAAAAAACTTCGGTGGCCCGATCTTGTGTTTTTTTATTTATTTGTTCCTGCCACTCTCCATCACCTAGGCGACGACAGCTCTCTCTCTCTCTCTCTCTCTCTCTCTCTCTCTCTCTCTCTCTCTCAATCTGCATGTTTAAGAAAGAGAGAATGGGGGTGGAGGGCGGGGGGGGGGGGTTGGGTGTGAGAGAATGTTGAAACTGGTGATCTTCACTCGTAGCCTCCAGTACACAAGCATGTTATAAAAAGCAAAGCTTCACCAGCGCTGGCATGAAAATTCAGCAGTCACGGAATATGAACGTATCTGCAGGTATTTGGCTGTTTAAAGGCTACCAGCCCTAAAGGCCCTTTCTGTATCCGGGCTGGTTTTGCATGCAGTGAGGCAGGGATAGCCCTGCTGGAAATCAAACTGATTGACAGCTGGCTTTGGAGGCTGCTCCATGACAACCTTTCACTAATGCAAGAGCGTTATCTGCGAATAATCAACGGCTTTGTCAAAAGCAGAACATTTTCCGCTTCGAGGGCTGAGCGGTGAAAGAGTCAATGAGGCATTTATAAACACCGGTCGCGCTGACGGAATATAGGCAAAGGGGCAAAAGCTCAGAAAGCTGTTCAACACCAACACACATTCCCCCAAAAAGTTCTGATGCTGTGAAAATCGGCACCCTGTTGAGACCCAGGTAACCAGGTGAGGTCAGATAACTGTGTAATCATCTGCTCTGATTGATTAATTAAGTGCAGAGTAACAATGAAAACCAGCAGAGCCTGTCGCTCTCCAGGACCTGGAGAGTCCCGTGATGTAGTACAGCTGTGAGTGCCCTAGCTTCTGTTTCTTCTGTTCTTCTGTTTCTTCTGTTTCTTCTGTTTCTTCTGTTTCTTCTGTTTCTTCTGTTTCTTCTTTATGAATCACTATCATGGCCCAACATGATACAGAGCTATCTGTGACTGACATGGATTGGGCAACAGTTACAAACAAGAACCAAATCTGTTGCAAGAGGGATTATGTCAAGGCAGTGGTGTTTGCAACAGTCCAAACAAGAGAGCATTAATAGTTTATCACGCCCGTCTGGAGTTAAAAATAGTCAGTGTGTCAATGTGTGATAACTTGCCAGGTTGTCTTTACATCTTTATAGATTTGAATGTAGGGTGGCGGGATATTGCTGTTTTGTGTACACCTGGCTCCCTCAGCTTCAGATGGCAGCAGTTAAACTGACAGCTTTTAGAGCCAAATCGACTCTGACAAATTAGGTTACATTAATGAGGCTTCTCAGCTCATTAAGTTCGTCAGTTAGTCCATTAGTGTGTTAATGAGAAACCGGGCAGCTGTGGAAGGGTCTAATTCTTGGACACCAAGAAGGAGTCGCCAGAGAGGGAAGCTTAAACAAGCTTTCGGTGAAGACCCTGGTGACTAAGTGTTCCTTAAATAGCCTATTCTTTTTCAGTTGGTGCAGGTGACGTGGAGCTAAAAGGGAATCACATGTTCAATATGACCTCTAATAGCCCAGTAACGATGAAAATAAATGAACTAACTCCATTTCAGATATTATTCTTGTTCTGAAGGCCGGAATCATGACTGCTTTTGAAAGCGCCTCCTCTGAACATTTCGACAGATGAGAGGAAGGTTGGTTGAGTCCGACAGAAGAATGTCTGTGGAGTAAATAGTTTCTCCCGACCACAGTTTTCTGGATAATTTTCTCCCAAAATCACATTTATTTTGTGCTGAAGATGGGCTGTAGTAGTGGAACCTCCCAAGGTCATAGTCCTTAAGCCAGGGGCGTCACATCTTATCCGAAAAAGGCCAGTGTGGGTGCAGGTTTCTGTTTTAGCCCAGCAGAACAACACCCAATTCAACTAATCGACATGATCTTCAACAAAGACCATGGTAAGTAGAATCAGGAGTCACACCTGTTAAAAAAACGGAAAAATAAAAATAAGAATTCACCCAAAACAGGCCCTTTTTTGGATAATGGTAAATGGTCTGCATTTATATAGCGCCTTTATCCAAAGTGCTGTACAATTGATGCTTCTCATTCGCCCATTCATACACACACTCGCACACCAACAGGCAATAGGCTGCCAAGGAGTGGCCATTCACCAGCTCGTCAGGAGCAGTGTGGGGCTAGGTGTCTTGCTCAGAAACGGTTCGACACACTCAGGGCGAAGGATGGAACCAGCAACCTCTCTTACCTCTTGAGCCAATGTGGCTAAGACTGGACATCCCTGTCTTAGACCCACACTGCAGAGTGCATTAGGCTGTGGTGTTTCATTTACCTAACACTACAGAGTGCATTAGGCTGTGGTGTTTCATTTACCTAACACTACAGAGTGCATTAGGCTGTGGTGTTTCATTTACCTAACACTGCAGAGTGCATTAGGCTGTGGTGTTTCATTTACCTAACACTACAGAGTGCATTAGGCTGTGGTGTTTCATTTACCTAACACTGCAGAGTGCATTAGGCTGTGGTGTTTCATTTACCTAACACTACAGAGTGCATTAGGCTGTGGTGTTTCATTTACCTAACACTACAGAGTGCATTAGGCTGTGGTGTTTCATTTACCTAACACTACAGAGTGCATTAGGCTGTGGTGTTTCATTTACCTAACACTGCAGAGTGCATTAGGCTGTGGTGTTTCATTCAGATGACGTTCTCATCCAAAGTGTCTTCCACTACAAACATGCGAACAAGTCAAATAAACAGATAAACAAATACAACTGTGGGTCAAAGTGCAGCAACTCCCTCGAGGGGTGGGGTGGGGTCGGGGGTGGGGGAGTATCAAGACAGGCAGCAAGTACAATAAGTACAGACTCCACTGCCAACTTGTGAGCTACCCTACTCAACATTGTATTTATACAAGGACAAGATTACTCAATGTGCATTACGCTGCTTTAAACAAACAATGGCTAAGAACTCCAGGATCTGATAAGAGAAAAGAAGTCACGCCTTATCAGATGTTCGGCTGAGAGATATTATATCTATCTTACCAGAGGTATAAACAGTGACTGAGTGATATATGTCAGAGCGAACAGGCTAAGTGCTGCCCCCTATTGGCCAGGGCTCGCAATGCAGAGTGCGTACTCTGAGCTGGGGTTTTACTCAGTGCAGTTATCCAGCGAACTCAGTAATCCTTCTTTGTGGGTTTTACTCAGTGCAGTTATCCAGCTAACTCAGTAATCCTGGTTTGTGGGTTTTACTCAGTGCAGTTATCCAGCTAACTCAGTAATCCTGCTTTGTGGGTTTTACTCAGTGCAGTTATCCAGCTAACTCAGTAATCCTGCTCTGTGGGTTTCACTCAGTGCAGTTATCCAGCTAACTCAGTAATCCTGCTTTGTGGGTTTTACTCAGTGCAGTTATCCAGCTAACTCAGTAATCCTGGTTTGTGGGTTTTACTCAGTGCAGTTATCCAGCTAACTCAGTAATCCTGCTTTGTGGGTTTTACTCAGTGCAGTTATCCAGCTAACTCAGTAATCCTGCTTTGTGGGTTTTACTCAGTGCAGTTATCCAGCTAACTCAGTAATCCTGCTTTGTGGGTTTTACTCAGTGCAGTTATCCAGCTAACTCAGTCATCCTGCTTTGTGAGACAGGCCCCTGTTGTGTTGCAGTATATCTGTATTTGGCCATCAAAGGGCTGACTGTGTCAAGAACCAGCCCGGCTGTGTTAGGAACAGGGCTGACTGTGTCAGGAACCGGCCTGGCTGTATTAGCAACAGAAGCTGTGTTAGCAACAGGCCTGGCTGTGTTAGCAACAGCAGCTGTGTTAGGAACAGAGGCAGTGTGGGGAACAGAGGCAGTGTGGGGAACAGAGGCGGTGTGGGGAACAGAGGCGGTGTGGAGAACAGGGGCAGTGTGGGGAACAGAGGCAGTGTGGGGAACAGAGGCAGTGTGGGGAACAGAGGCAGTGTGGGGAACAGAGGCAGCGTGGGGAACAGAGGCAGCGTGGGGAACAGAGGCAGCGTGGGGAACAGAGGCAGTGTGGGGAACAGAGGCAGCGTGGGGAACAGAGGCAGCGTTAGGCACAGTGGCAGCGTTGGGAACAGAGGCAGCGTGGGGAACAGAGGCAGCGTGGGGAACAGAGGCAGTGTGGGGAACAGAGGCAGTGTGGGGAACAGAGGCAGCGTGGGGAACAGAGGCAGCGTGGGGAACAGAGGCAGTGTGGGGAACAGAGGCAGCGTGGGGAACAGAGGCAGCGTTAGGCACAGTGGCAGCGTTGGGAACAGAGGCAGCGTGGGGAACAGAGGCAGCGTGGGGAACAGAGGCAGTGTTAGGCACAGTGGCAGGGTGGGGAACAGAGGCAGTGTGGGGAACAGAGGCAGTGTTAGGCACAGTGGCAGGGTGGGGAACAGAGGCAGTGTGGGGAACAGAGGCAGCGTGGGGAACAGAGGCAGTGTGGGGAACAGAGGCAGCGTTAGGCACAGTGGCAGCGTGGGGAACAGAGGCAGCGTGTAGAACAGAGGCAGCGTTAGGCACAGTGGCAGCGTGTAGAACAGAGGCAGCGTGGGGAACAGAGGCAGCGTTGGCACGTGACGGAGGAGATGCCAGCGAAGCGGCGGTGACCTTTCCGAGGCGTCTGCTCCGCGCCGGCGTTGGCACCCGACTCCTTCCTGCTCTGCCTCCCGTCCACCCCTCGCGTGACGCACACGTCGGTGGTGGAGCTCCCCTGGGCCTGAGCGGCTGTCTGTCTGCCTGACAGACTTACTGTTATTGGGGCCGCCTGTAGCCTAGTGACTGGGACCTGGAGGGTCGGTGGTTCAAGCTCCAGTGCAAACATTGCATTACATTAGCATTTAGCCGCAGACTCGTTCATCCCAAGCAAAGTACAAAACAAATGAATAAATGCACATCCTGGTCTTAGAAGAAACAACAGAACGGGTCAAATAAGAATACAATATTTTAAGTAACCACGGTAAGGTCTGCACAGCCGTCGGGCCCTTGAGCAAGGCCCTTAACCCCACATTGCTCCAGGGGGGAATTGGCCCCTGCTTCGTCTAATCAACTGTTAGTCACTTTGGATCAGAGTGTCAATACCCTGAATACAATCTAGTGTCTGTAATGTGTCCATTACGGAGAGGCTGCTGTGTTGTGTCGTCTCTGTTGCCGGGCGTGGCCTGGTACAGTGTGGCTCCCACACCTGCGCTGTGCATTGAGCTCTTTGTTCCCCGTCAGGCAGGATGTTTTACCGTCATTGTTCCACAGTTCCCCTCCAGCCTCTGTAGTTATGACTGCAACTCCTCTGAGTCACTGTAACTCTACACCCGGGCAAACTGGAGTCAGAGTAACTCTACACCTGGGCAAACTGGAGTCAGGGTTTCTGAGCGCGGTGGGAGCAGGGAGTGTGTGCGTACGTGCGCACGACTGCATGTGCATGTACGGTACTGTGCAGAAGTTTTGGGCAGCTGTGAATGCTTTCAAAAATAGTTAATGTTAATAGTTTATTTTTCTCAATTAACAAAGTGAATGAACAGAAGAATCAAATCTAAATCAAATCAATATTAGATGTGACCACCCTTTGCCTTGAAAACAGTATCAATTCTTCTAGGTAAACTTGCACAAAGTTTTTGAAGGAACTGGGCAAGTAGGTTGTCCCAAACATCTTGGAGAACTAGCCACAGTTATTCTGTCGATTTAGGCAGCCTCAAATGCCTGTCTCTTCATGTAATCCCAGACAAACTGACTCATCAGTCCAGAGAACCTGCTGCCATTTTTTTGCACCGCAGTTCCTGTGTTTTTGTGCATAGTTGAGTTGCTTGGCCTTGTTTCCATGTCAGAGGTATGGCTTCTGGCCGCAATTCTTCCATGAAGACCACTTCTGACCAGACTTCTCCGCACAGTTGATGTTTGTACCTGGGTGCCACTGGCTTCTGCCAATTCTGAGCTGATGGCACTGCTGGAAATCTTCCGATTGCAAAGGGAAATAAGCATGATGTGTCTTTCATCTGCTGCACTCAGTTTCCTTGGCCGACCACTGCATCTACGGTCCTTAATGTTGTCCGTTTCTTTGTGCTTCTTCAACAGAGCTTGGACAGCACACCTGGAAACCCCTGTCAGCCTTGAAATTTCTGCCTGGGAGAGACTGTGCTGATGCAGTATAACTACCTTGTGTCTGGTTGCTGTGCTCAGTCAAGCCATGGTGTCTTCTGACATTAAACTGTCTTCAGCAACCTCACCTTGGAAGCAGAGTTTGGCTGTTCCTCACCCAGTTTTAACCCTCCTGTTTCTGTTTCAGTTAATGATTGTGTTTCAACCTATGTATTAAATTGATGATCATTAGCTCCTGTTTGGTATAATTGGTTAATCACTCACCTGACCATATGCCTACAAAATCCCTGACTTTGTGCAAGTGTACCCAGAAGAATTGATGCTGGTTTGAAGGCAAAGGGTGGTCACACCAAATATTGATTTGATTTTGATTTTTCTTCTGTTCACTCACTTTGCATTTTGTTATTTGATAAAAATAAACTACTCACATTTCTATTTTTGAAAGCATTTTTACTTTACAGCATTTTTTCAAAAATGTTTGCACAGTACTGTACATAGTGTACAAACATATACATACATATACGAAGTGTACGCACATATACATACACGTACGCACACATATATACATACATGCACATATACACATACATGTACGTACATACCTATACATACACGTGCAAAAGTCCAAATTAAATCCGATGAATTGAGCTTCGCGACTGAGAAGTGCACAGTTCCAATTCAGCTGTTCAGAATGTTTTGTCATATTCCATATCCATATTTAGAATGTCTAGTCATATTCCATATGCATATTTAGAGTGTTTAATCATAATGATTGGAATTTCCCGTCATTGTGTGACTCCCCTTCGCGTGCACACCCGTGTGAGCTCCTGTCCCTGAGAGCATGTGAAACCTACAGTAATTGAAGTGACACAGTAATTATGAATGCATTCATCTCTGATGTACCATACATGTACACAAGCATTGACATCATCTGAAGTGAGCTAATGAGTGTGGCATTAGAGTCTCCCAGCCTTCGCCTGGGGGGGCCCACAATCGCTCCATCATTACCTGTTGATGTTGTCCTACGACCATTCCACAGTACTGAACTAGTCACCCAGTTTGACTGTTAACTCTTTAAGAGCTGAGCTCATTTAGGGTGCGAGCGTGTGCGTTTGAGCGACTTTTAAAAAAGGACGTCCCAACCGCCGAGGGACCTGCAGGTTGGAACGTTGCCTTTTTTTCGTTTTGAATTTCTGAGAGAGCACAAAGCTCCCCGGGCGCCTCGCTCTCCGGCGCGTTCGCAGGTGTAAACTTGCCACCGTCCGTTCCAGCCAATGGCTGCACGCGCCAGAACACTCAGTTCCGTTTCTGCTCCGGGAAAGAGCTGAGCGGGCAGAGCTGAACTCTGCGGAATCAGGACTTTGCAAACCAAATGGAGTCCTGGCTGCGGGAGGTGTTGAATAACACGCCGTAAGTGTCCGATAACCAGATGATATGTGCCTACGCTAGTGTCCGATAACCGGATGATATGTGCCTACGCTAGTGTCCGATAACCGGATGATATCTGCCTACGCTACTGTCCGATAACCGGATGATATCTGCCTACGCTAGTGTCCGATAACCGGATGATATCTGCCTACGCTACTGTCCGATAACCGGATGATATCTGCCTGCATCCCGCCGTGTTTGCGTCGGTTGTTGTCGCCGTAGCTAAGACCCTCCAGGTGGATTAAGCGAACAGGCCAATGCGCGCGTCATCTGAATCAGGTGCTGCGCGCGTCGGGCATACCGCCGAGGGGTGTGGCCATCGATCTCAGCCAATGGCAGCGCGTTTCTCTGCACGCTCTCGGGCAATCTGGAGAGTCCGCATTCCTTCGGCGTGGCCCATTGTGCTGTGACCCGGCTGTCAGAACCCATGCTCCGTGACCTCCGGCGTCTGCGTGACAGAGAGGGACGACCCGACCCGACCCGCTCCGCGGGAACGTTTGCGCAATTCCCAAAACTGACTCCGGGACACCCAGAATTCCCGGGACTGCTCCCCTGGGAATGCTGCGCTCCGTCTGAGCACGAGCCAGGGATAATAGCACGCTAATTACGGAGACGCCGCCAGTGCAGCCAAAAACCCCGTCATTCATCAAATAATGAAGACAAAAAAAATATTTAAACAAATGACATCAGTTAGATAGCGCTGTGATGGGGGTCATTCGAGAAGAAAGAGCTGGTTCGGGCGGGGAGCACGAGCCAGCGTATGACTGTGTGAATCCAGGCGATGGTCGCGAACTCTGTCACACTCTGTGTGGTCCGGACAAACTATTGAAAAACAAGAACAAACTTTGAGTCGGGCGTGAGTATGAGAGGGACTCAATATTACTGGGTGTGACAGGGGCAGAACTTCAGTGAGGGGCCGTGCTATCTGCAGTATTACTGGCTGTGACAGGAACAGAACTTCAGTTAAAAATAGACTGAAGAGACACGGGCCCCAAGCTGTTAATGATTCATCCAGGTACGCCTCTCCATAGAAGACCCAGCACACAGG